>NC_068996.1:54818368-54818893 GCF_001194135.2 Octopus bimaculoides
TATATATATATATATATATATATATATATATATATATATATATATATATGCATGTATATGTATATATATGTGTGTGTGTATATCTATGTATATATATATGTGTATATATATATGTGTGTGTATATGCATAGATATGTATATATATAGTTGAAAACTATCGTTATAGGTACAAAAATACCATAAACAATTATAGAAAAATGGAAGAGAAAAAGTTGTTGAATCAAAATTAGATTTATTACAAAATAGGATTCAATACATATGTGTGTTTCAAAGCACAATACAAATATGTAAGAAAAAAATTACAACCATAGTAATTATAATTAAGTTTATGCATTGTCATTTTCATCAGTGTGAGGAATTTTTGTAAGGACATCAAACGAGGTTTAATGAAATAAGTAAATTAAGATAAGATACAACAAGGAAGAATACAAACAGGTAATAGGGAAAAAAATTTTCTAGCAAGTTTTAAAAGGGGGAAAAAATAACTAATAATCATAGTAAGAGAGAGACAAATGGGGGGGGGGG
>NC_068996.1:54818903-54819938 GCF_001194135.2 Octopus bimaculoides
AAATAACTAATAATCATAGTAAGAGAGAGACAAATGGGGGGGGGGTAAAAAAGACAGAAATATCAATGTATATGTGTGCGATAAACTATAACATAAAAATAAGAATGAAAAACTAACAGGTATGTTTAAAAAATGGTAACAGGTCGAGACAAAGTATAATAAACAGGGCCACATATGTATAATAGAACATGACGTAACAGGTGGACTAGTAGAAAAAAAACATATAGAGTTATACATATTAATATTGAAAAAAGAAATATATGTATATATATTTGACACGGGGCTAAAAAGGGCAGGACTCTTTGAAAAAGGTTACCATATTAAAGTAAAAATGTACATACATGCAGAGAAAAAAACCAAAGAGAACTTATCAAGGAAAAAACATCGGTCAGACAAGACCAACTGGTGTAAGTCAAGACAGTTACTTCACTCAAAAACTAGCCTGGAGTAGGGGACACAATCAGATAAAAATAGGAAAAAAAAACGAATATATGAAGGAGAAAAATGCTATAAAATTACAAGTGATAGAAAAAAACGTATACACTTGACACATAAGGATATACAGTCATTCACATTAACGTACATACACTCACACATACACATACTGGGTTGCAAGTGTGAGGGAAGATAGAAAATAAAGAAGTACGTATTCTCATAAGACGTATATAAATAAATCATCATCATCATCATCATCGTTTAACGTCCGCTTTCCATGCTAGCATGGGTTGGACGATTTGACTGAGGACTGGTGAAACCGGATGGCTGCACCAGGCTCCAATCTAATTTGGCAGAGTTTCTACAGCTGGATGCCCTTCCTAACGCCAACCACTCAGAGAGTGTAGTAGGTGCTTTTACGTGTCACCTGCAATATATACATATACACACATACATACACATACAACCAAATACACATATACATGCAAATATATATACATACCTACACATGCATATACACACATACATATACATACACACACCTACAAACACATACATAAAACAAACATGCACATACATGTACATGGATGCACATGTATA
>NC_068996.1:54820286-54821349 GCF_001194135.2 Octopus bimaculoides
ATACATGCGAACATATATATACATATATGCATACATAAGTATACATACACATAAAAAAACACACAAATATATACATATGTACATAGACATACACACATATACATACATATATATACATGCATACATATGAAAACACAAGCACAAGTGCATAAACATACTCACACATACATATATACATACATACATACATACATGCACACAGAGAATACATACATACACATAACCTAAGAATGTAATTAGAGCAAATAAGAAAAAGGCAAAGAGGTAATCAGTGAGACTATTTAAGGTTAATGAAAAGAAATTTGGACATATGTTTACGAGAGGAAACTCTTTCATCTCTCAAATTTAAAATAGAACCATTCATTTTCATAATTATATAAGACTCTTCAAGGCATAAAAGGCACATTCTATTTCTAATCCTATAAGAGGGGGTAAAAGAAACAATATTCCAAGAAATTGAGAAATTTATGTTGTCTCTTTTAAGTTGCCATACCTTTTTGGATAAACTAGTAGTACTTTCTTTCCGAGGATCATTAAAAGATGATTTATGATTATTCAAACGTAATTTAAGAGGGGTCTGCGTGCAACCTATATAATGAAACCTAGAGAGATCATGTGTTGTAATAGTAGCTTTATATACAACATTTTTTTATTTTACAATTTCTTTTAACCTCACAGGTTTTAGGGTTTCTACAGTTACAATTGTTACTAATATTAGACATACTATTGTTATGTGTATGTGTGTCGATAGAGGAAGAGTTTGTGTGAGTATGGGAATCATTGGTAGAAGATACAGAGCTATTTGAATAATTGGGGTTAGTATAAGTATTATTTGTTTTTTTCTCTACATGTATGTACATTTTTACTTTAATATTGTAACTTTTTTCAAATAGTCTTGCCTATCACCTTTTAGCCTCATGTAATATATATATATATATATATATATATATTTTCGTTTTTCAATATTAATATGTATAAAAACATGTGACATATTAATAAATGTACAACCATCCAGATATCTGAGTACCTTATTATTTTTTCTAATACATATATACATATATAT
>NC_068996.1:54822223-54828140 GCF_001194135.2 Octopus bimaculoides
ATAAGCCAAACCTATGCACATTTCAATAGGGTATCCCGGAAAAATAAACCACATCATAAGATGTCTCGTAAAATATTGTAACAAATTACAACATATTACAAATTTCTGGATACTCCATCTCATCAGGGTCGCATTATTGCCATCACCAATACTATTATTAGCAAAACACACACATCATCCAAGAGGGTGAAAGAATAATCGACGGCACGCAACCTAGCATCGTTATTTTCTTACAGAAAATATATACTATATGTGTGTGTATATATATAAAATATATACTATATGTGTGTGTATATATATAAAATATATACATATATATATATATATATATACATATATATATAAAACTTTGATAACTTTGATAGGTTTTGGCCAGTATAGGTCCAGGTCATGCCTAACTCAATAGCGCCACCTGATGAAGTCTTTTAGTTATATATGGGGCACCGTAGCCCAATCTAGCAAAGAGTTATTGCTGTTGGAGACATATCCGGGTGTAGGAGGTTGGTCTGGGATTTTTTGCAGAAATTGAGCCGATAAGTTCATTAGCCCAGAACATTTCCCAGTTCTTGAAATGTCTAAGCAATGAAATACATAAGATTCTCACCTCCCCTTTTGTCACAGGATTAGCCCCCAGTTGCTTCTGGCATGCATTTCAGCTGAATGGACTGGGATAACATGGAATGAAATGCCTGTGCAGGGGCACAACATGCTATCTAGTTTCAACATTGAAACCACAACCTTCCAGTTGTGAGTCCAACACCTTAACCATTGAGCATTAGTAATAAATAGATTATGTTAAGTTTTTCTTTGAATATTGCTTTCCAAAAAGTCAGTGTTTTCCTTCTCTCTTGAAAACTGAAAAAAGCCTATTAATTTTGGTTTCAAGTTTTCGTGCAAGGCCTGAAATTTTGAAGGAGGGAGTGAGTAAGTTGATTACATTGACCCCAGTGCGTAACTGGTACTTATTTCATCAACACCGAAAGGATAAAATGCAAAGCCAACCTCAGCAGAATTTGAACTCAGAATGTGAAGAAGGATGAAATACCACAAAGCGTTTTGCCCAGCATGCTAACGATTCTGCTCACCAGCTTATTAATATTCCTTTCTATGAAAGACCTGAAATTTTAAGGAAAAGATCTAGTTGATTACATCAACCCCAATGCTTGACTGGTGCTTATGTTATCAACCCCAAGAGAATGAAAGACAAAGTCGACGTCAGCTGTATTTGAACTCAGATTGTGGAAACATGAAAAGCCTCTAAGTTTGGTGAACTAATGGTTCTGCCAGCTCACTGCCTTATTAATATTGCCATTCCTAAAAGAGGTTTTTGATATTGATTATGTTATGGAAAGAACCTACTTCTTTGATCTGTTCATCTTTTGAGGTTCAGATATAGTTATCATTAATACTATTTCAAAGTAATTAAATAACCATAGCTATATGTTTAACGTTTGATACATGATCTCTAATGACAGAAATCAGCAGTGATCAGCATATTTATGTTCAGGTTTGTGAGAATATATTGAGAATGGATACATTCATATTTCATTCAGCTTGACTTTTTTCTTCAGTGTTTTCAGTCTATTATAGACTGACCGAGTTGATATATTCCTAACTATGTAAATGGCAGGGCAAAATCAAAACCTTGATTTGATTTGATAATTTTTTGTAAGTATTTATAAATCTAAATTCAAACTTAATTTTAAAAAATTACAAAATATTTTATTTTTCAGTGAATCTCAACTGAATCCTTTAGAAATATCTGACTTGTATCTCTATCATATGATAATTTCTGCTCCTCTCTACTTCATGCGTAAATATACACGCACTCATATACACATTTTCAGCTAAAAGTAATCTCTTATGAAGTTTAATAAAATACAATTTTAAATAATTTAAAATAAATTTTCTTTTTTTAAAAATTTAACAAGAAACTGAATTAAATTTACAAATGTAAGATTTTTAAAAATATTTCATCAAATAAGATTCAATAAGATAATTAAAAACTTATATCTTTTCTTATAGAAACCTCCCATTGGCAATCTTCATCTCAATGAGTCTTGTAATTACTGTCTATCTCATTGCAAATATTGCTTATCTTGGAGTTTTGTCACCTTTTGAAATGCTCAAGTCTACTGCTGTAGCTGTGGTAAGTACTTCGAATTGTTTTACTTGTTACAAATTCATACTTTGTGTGGTAACTTATTCTAAATTTTGTTGACTTTGTATTTCTGTGTAGTGTACTTAATCAACTTTTCTTATGAATTCTAAATTTATAAATATATGAATACTTTTCATTCATTTGTTTAACATCTATTCTACCATGTTAACATAAGTTTGGACAGGGAGTCATTTAAAGCAAGATATGGTTAGGTGCTCATTCTGTCACCAGACCTAAACTGTTTTCAAATAAGGGATGTTAATTCGGGAAGGTTTTGAAAGCATAGTAGCATGTATAAACTACACAATATAAACAATGGACTCACAAGAAATTTAATAAAATCACAGATAGACTAACAGAAAAAATAAACTTTGTACATAACAGATGCACTGGAGCAATATTTACTATGAGCTCACTGGAATTAAACCCTTTTAGAACTATTACTAGTTCCATGAAAAAAAGCACCCAGTATACTACTTTGTAAAGTGGTTGTTGTTAGAGAGGGCATCCAGCTGTAGAAATTGTACCAAACTCATCACCGGAGTATGGTGCAATCCTCTGACTTGTCAGATCCTGTCAAACCATTTCACCATTTGGCCAGCATAGAAGTCAGTTTTTATATAATGGTGGTGATGATAGAGGTCGCAACAGTGATTGTGTGTATATATATATATATGTGTGTGTGTGTGTACATACATACACAAATAGGTGTGTCATATATATATATATATATATATATATATATATATAATTATATAAAAATAGATGGAAATTGGTTCAGTCACTACAGCTGTTTCAAACTATCTTTTTTATTCATGAATAGAATTATTACATCAGGCAAAAAAATAATCTCTTATGCAGGTTCCTTATACAGTTAGGGAGTGGCACTTCACACAGCTGTCTTCATTCATACATGACCATACCAGCGCAGTTGCCTCTTGCATAACACATTTCATGCTTCTTATGCTCAACTTTTCTCTCAGGGTACTTACACTCCATCGTGTATGCACACTGACATTATACATCCAGCTGATCATACCAGCTTCATTTCTTTCAAGCCTATGCATGTCCTCAGCATTCATGACTCATGTTTCATTGCCGTGTAATATGGCAGTTCGCATACATGCATCATACAGTCTACTTTTCACCGAGTGAGAGGCCCTTAGTTGCCAGCAGAGGTAGGAGCTCCCTGAACTTTGCCCAGGCTCTTCTTACTCTTGTCGCTATACTCTCAGAGCAACCAACCCCACTACTGACTTGGTCACCTATGTACCAGAAGCTATTAACTACTTCTAGTTTCTCCCCTTAGCATGTGATAGAATCTGTTTTCTGTACATCTTCAGTGTTTATTGCCCCAGTGCATCTGCCACACACAAAAACTATTTTCCCGGTTAACCTTCCTTTGATATTGCTGCACCTTTTATGTATCCATAGTTTATACTGAGTACATCATATGTAGTTTCTATCCACACCTTTTCTACAGATCAAGCAGGGTCATCTATCTACCTGAAGGGGTTTGTGATTTGACAGCCTTCCTACTTACTAAGACTTTGGTTTTTACTAGGTTAAACCTAAGGCCCTTCGATTCTAGACTTTACTTGCACACCATAAACTTCATCTCTAGTTCTGGCAAGGTTATCAGCCAGCAAGGTCATCAGCATAGAGGAGCTCCCAGGGGCAGCCTGTTTTGAATTCCTCTGTTATTGCCTGGAGGACTATGATGAATAAGAGGGGGCTGAGGACAGATCCTTGGTGAACCCCTACTTCTACTCGGAATTCTTCATTGTAATCGTTGCCAACCCTCACCTTACTGACAGCGTCCCTGTACAGAGCTTGTACAGCTCTTACCAGCCACTCATCTATTACCAGTTTCCACATTGACCACCAGATAAGGGATCGGGGGATCCTGTCAAAGGCTTTCTCCAAGTCAACAAAAGCCAAGTACAGAGGTTTATCTTTCGCTAGGTATTTCTCCTGCAGTTGCCTTACCATAAATATAGCATCATTGGTGCTTCTCCCTGGCACGAACCCAAACTGCATCTCATTTAGGCTAACTATCTCCCTAATTAGTTGGGCTATGACCCTCTCTGTAACTTTCATCACTTGATCCAATAATCTGATACCCCTGTAGTTATTTCTATCTAAAGCATTACCTTTACCCTTGTAGCAATTGACTATGGTGCTGCTACATTAGTCATTGGGTATGACCCCTTCATGAACTATCTGATTTACGATGCAGGTAACAAGACCATAACCCACACCGCCAGATATTTTAAGCACTGATTCTTCATACCCTTAATTGGTTTATCTACCTGGGAACTATCAATTCAGATTGCTCGTCCCCCAGTTGGGTCAACCTTTGGCAGACTCTTCTCCTCCCATTCATTCTCCACATTCAGCAGTCTTTCATAATGGCATCTCCAAGCCTGTTTCTTTGTGTGCGCGCACACGCACACACACACACACACACACACACACACATATGTATATATATGTGTATATATATGTATATAATGTTTTTGTATCCATGTATTACTGTGTATGGTAATGTATACATGCATAGGCATGTATATTGGAGTTTTTATAACTATTTATATGGTTTTATATACTTTTTTTAATGTGCTTTATATTTTTATATTTTCATTTTTTTTCATTTTTAATTTTTATTTTATTCTTATTTTATATTTGTATTGAATTTTGTAAATTTATTTCAGCAGAATGGACATATAACTGTTGTGCCAACATTTAAAATCCAAGTGGGAAGAAGATTACATTAAAAAAAAAGCCATCTTGACATAACCAAGGCTAGCAGGCTAGTAATTAATTCTAGCTTTGACTATGTCAAGATGGTTTTTTTTATGTATTCTTCTTTCCCACTTAGATTTTAAATGTTGTCACGACAGTAAATATGTCAATTCTGCTGAAAGAAAATTTCAGTAAATTTTCTGTATCTTTGTGCAGCTGAAGATTGCTCTGCATTTTACATTTAATGTAATGCACACATTACTTAAATAAATGGAGTAGCATGAAACATGCGTACTGCAATAACCTTTAAAATCCGTGTTGCCTTTTTTTGATTTTTGATCACCTTGTTTTTGGAATTGTTTGGATAATACCATACTATATTCTGGTGCCTAAACTTAAGTGCCACATTCAATTTTGAATCTAAATTTATATATATATATATTTACGTTCCAGAGAAAAAAACTACAAGTAGTTGATAGCTTCCGTTACCTAGGTGACCAAGTCAGTAAGCGGGGGAGGGTGCGCTGAAAGTGTAGCTACTAGAATAAGAATAGCTGAGAGCTCTTACCTCTGATAGTGACAAAGGACCTCTCGCTCGGAGTAAAAAGGCAGACTGTATGACGCATGTGTACAAGCAGCCATGTTACATGGCAGTGAAACATGGGCCGTAAACTTGCAAGAAATGAATCCAGTCTGCTCCAATGGATGTGTAATGTCAGTGTGCATACTCGACAGAGTGTAAGTACCTTGAGAGAAAAGTTGGACCTAAGAAGCATCAGTTGTGGTGTGCAAGAGAGACGATTGCGCTGGTATGGTCATGTGGCAAGAATGGATGAGGATAGCTGTGTGAAAAAGTGCCACACCCTAGCAGTTGAGGGAACCTGTGGAAGAGGTAGACCCAGGAAGACCTGGGATGAGGTGGTGAAGCACATACCTTTGAACATTAGGCCTCACCGAAGCAATGACTAATGACCGAGACCTTTGGAAATATGCAGTACGTGAGAAGACCCA
>NC_068996.1:54828643-54829596 GCF_001194135.2 Octopus bimaculoides
TATTACGCCATCTACGATAAGTCTTGCTAGGTGAAAATCAACTGAAAAAACACTTATGATGTAAATATGTTCGTAATTCAAAAGACGATGAAATTAAAAGGGCAAGTTTGAAAGCTGTTTTGCGTAACATTATTAATCGTACGTAAATTTCATCCGTCTAATTGGCTATACAAATGATATGTGCAAAACAACTTTTTGCACTGCCTGATTATACATAGCAGGGTAATCCCTTTTCGCAGGAGCTAGGATGCCAATTTCTGATGAAGCAATTGCTGGCGATCTGTTGCTACACATTTTTGCCAGAATTCTAACAGATTGGGCAGAAGATGTTGATGCACCATTTTGCATTATGTTCAAAGTAGCTTCTGGAATGTGGTGAATTGCTGCAGTCTGTTGCTGTCTTTTTAAACCGGTTGCTTTCTTTCCCCAGCAAGCTCTCTTCTTTGGAGGCATAATCTATGTATATATTAAACAGAACAACAAAAGTTATAATAGATGGCAGGGTCGGTAGTTTTCACATTTCGGTAATTTTGCAGATTAACATCCGCACGATTACTTAACCCTAACACTAACACTAAATCATAACCCTAAAACCCTAACCCTAACCCTGACCCTAAAACTGTAACTGTAACACTAACCCTAACCCGGTAATGTTCAAGTTTAGGGAGTTAAAAAAAGAAAACAAAAAATATTCAAGGGAAATAACTGAACGACTTACCAGTATTGTCCGTAGTACTCTGAAATGTGTTTTCTTTTAGCTGTTTATAAATAAATCACACACGTGTTTTTTTTTTGTTTTTTTTTCACACGGGGTTTTTTTTCTAAAACAGCATGCGACAGAAGGAGAGAACTTTGTCGATGGAAATGATAATGAAATTCAACAGATATTAGATATTTATTCAAGGGTCAGCATGCAGTTCTAGAAATTAACCTACTCAACATTATAAACGTCA
>NC_068996.1:54830383-54837325 GCF_001194135.2 Octopus bimaculoides
TTACATACAGCGTAACTAAAAGCAAAGTTTAATCTATGACTTTGTATGCATAAGAGAAAGTAGGAGTTATCGTTCGTAAATGTTCATAAGAGAAAGTAGGAGTTGAAAGGATTTGTAAAGGTCGTAGAAAGAGGAAATGTAGGTTTTATTAGAGGGGGGAAATGTTATTTTGTGCAGTTTAATGGATTTTATTGGTAACTGTGATTGATTTTGACGGAAAAAATGGCGCAGTTACGTAGGTTATGGTATTTAGAATATTAATTCCGATTGTTTCATTCAAGAAATTTGGAATTGTGTAAATGTATGAATTGGATACACATATACACACACTCACAAACTCAGCTATATATATATATAGATATATATGTACTTATATATGTATATATGTATATGTATATATATGTGTATGTACATAGTGTGTGTGTATATATGTATATATATATATATGAATATATGTGTGTATATGCATATGTGTATATATATGTATGTATGTGTGTGTGTGTGTGTGTGTGTGTGTATATATATATATATACCCTTGTCATTTTCCCTATTTGTCTCTGATGACGGAATATCCCATACTCTGGGATATCCCAGAAACAGCTGCAAGACTTTGAATTTTTTTTCCAATAATAATATTGTATGACTTGAGATGTTTGCCTTGCCTTAACGTTTGTTGTCCTCTATTATAATCATATATCTGCTGCATCAGAAAATCTTTACATTGTATCATATATTTGTTTAATATATATACATAAGGAATGCAGTAATTAAGAATGGAGCAGAGTAGTCTCCACATCTGGTAACGGAGTAGCTGAAATATTTGCAAACTCCATAGTCCGATAGTATTCACGGTCATCATGTACTAAACCCAGTTTCATTGCAGCCTCTTTGTAACTATAGCAAACTACACCATCAATAGTCCTCATATCTTCAAATGATGTAGCTTCAAGAATATGATATAGTAAAGCTCTCAGATTGAATTGCTTTTGTTCCTTTGGTGAAACAAAGTAGATATGCCTAATTGAGTGTGTTATTATTTTTTCTGAGATGCCACATTTTCTCACTATTATTTCATGTGTAAAATTCAGGGAAACCAGAAGAGTGTAATGTCCATACAAATGAGTTAGCTGGTGAGTCCCGGTTAACTCACATCCATTCAGTGAGATTGGACCTGTCATGTGTGTGGATAACATGTTCAATATCATCATCATCATTAAAGTAAATGTTTTGCTGTTGGGGTAAATGAACTGTAAGCTGTTGGACTGCAGGATATGAACCCTGTAATTTGAACCTTAAAATCCTCCAGACTGCCTCTGATGCAGATACATAGTGGCCATTGATATAATTTTCAGTTTCATCTTTTTGTGTTTGTTGTGCATTGGTTTGTCCACTAATATTGACCGTCACCTGATCATGACCTTAATGAATATATTTAACTGATTTTATAGATGCACATATCTCTACATTACAATGACCTCCATACTTGACTAAAAAGAAGGGGGAATATGGTACTACTGAACGATTATCTAATTCAACATTAGACTTTGTAAATGTAAAGCCATTATTTTGAATTTGGTAAAGCGGACAGCCATTATAACTGTGTCATGTATTTTCCTGAAAGTCTTTTGGGAAATGTTTTTTACATTTCCCATCAACCATACATGTTGCATTGGGTTTATCTCTTCCACATGGACCATGTAGCATGCTTAGGGTGACATGTTGAAAGAGAATTGGTTGTGTTTGTGGATTTGGAAGTTCTGCATAAACAAATTTATCTGAATGTTTTGGATCTTTACTTAATATGAACAACATATGACAATGGGGTAGTCCATGCTTTTGAAACTTTATAGTCCACATGTACCCTGCAACCTCTCTCAAAGCATTCTTCTCCAAAATATCATGCAAGAGATCCCTAAGTTTCATGTTAAATACTCTGTCAGTTAAATCTGGTCTGTCAGCTGGTGTCCGTCCTGGATAAAGTTTGTCTGTGATACCAGTCAAGCAATGAAAATTCTGACACAATTGAAAATTAAATTATGGAGATGTACTTGCAGAGCAAGTGACCTGATCTGAGATCATGTGCTGAAACAAAAACAATTGCAGTGTGGAAGGTGTTTATAAGCCATTTAAGAACACACAAAAAAAAACTGTTAGATTCACTTCAACATTTAAATTTAATTTGTGAAAATATTTTCGTTGCTCTGAAACTGCGACCTGTTCTGTAACAAAACTTCGTGCTGTATCTATGCTGCATGAAGTTTTGTCAGTGAATAGATCGCAATTTATGAATTTTTTCAAGTAGAAAATGAAAATATAAAAACAATAGTGATAAGCCTAATTTCCATTCCAACCCCAAATGCAGGCTGATCAACTCGTCCAAAAGGGAGATAGGTATCATTAGCAAGCATATTCTCAATACTATCAACTGTGACATCAGAAGGACTCTAAGATTGACTCAATGGAACTCCAGTGCAGCTGTGATAGACTGGTTCCATGGTATTGAAAATAAATCAGCCTGCAAATTCACCCAGTTCGACATTGTTCACTTCTACCCTTCCATATCTAAACCTCTCCTCCTGAAGGCCCTAGCTTTTGTTGAATAATTTATCAGCATTAGTAATCTTGATATCAGAATCTTCATGAATACCAGGAAGTCAATTCTGGTCCATGACAATTCCTTCTGGATGAAGAAAGAAGGCAATCCATTGTTTGATGTTTCTATGGGGGGAGCTCTGATAGAGCTGAAATCACCGACATCCTTAGGTTGTACATTTTGGATACCCTTAAAGGACATACTCATCCACATAAGTTGGCCCTTTATAGGGATGATGGCCTGACTATCTCAAGCCATATGAATGGCCATGCCGTGGATTGGTTCAGGAAGGACTTGATAAAAATATGAAAAGCATTCGACCTGTCCATAATGGTTACTACCAACCTGAACACAGGCAAATACTACCCCTACAAGAAGCCTAAGGAAGAAACAGTATATATCTACAACACCTCCCACTGTAATTAGAAACCTGGTTTCAGGCATTAATAGATTGGTGTCTAAACTCTCAGCCAATATGGAAATCTTTAATAGGGCTGCCACACTACAAAAGTGCTTTGGCTAGGAGCGGAGTTTCTGAGAAACTCACATATGTGCACAAACCCCTTCTTCTCACCCCAAGAGAATTATGAAAAGGAAAATAATCTGGTATAACCCATTTAACCTAAAAGTTTCTATAAATGAGCCAGGGGTTTCCTGTCATTAATAAAGAAACATTTCTTCAGAGACCATAAATATTACAAACTCTTCAATCCCCACAATGTCAAGGAAAGCTACTCCTCCTTAGACAACATCACATCAACAGACATAAAAATGCACCCACACAACCCCCAACCCCAACCTGCAACTGCTGAAAGCCTACCACCTGCCCTCTAGAAAGATCCTGCCTTTCAAGGGCTGTAGTATACAGAGCCACCCTTACACCATCCAATGGCATTACTAGGCAGTATACAGGCATGACAGCCAATGACTTGAAGGGAAGATACTCCCAGCATTTGCATTGATTTAGATCCAGGAGCAGAGAGAACTCCACTTCCCTGTCACATTTTTCTCTGGAGACTTCATGACCTCCCAAATGAAATACCCAGCATCGTCAACAGGGTACCACCATATTTATCTGATGCTCCTAATTGCTAGCTGTTCCTCCACAAAAAACTGCATATCAGCTATCAACCCACAGTACCCATCAATAATTTGAGGTATCATATTGCTGTCACCAGAGGTACACTATTCTGGTAAATTTCAAGCCACTGGCCACCGACAACCTGGATATACTTCCTTAGTACCAGCACCACCTGCACCAAGGTCATTGTCACCAACTAACCCCCATGAACAGTACCACAAATCACCAATCCTCCAACACTTCTTCATGCCTGTCTACCCACATACTCTCACCCCTTGTATATAACCACATGAGTATATGTGCATGCACGTGTATGCATCTGCTCACTGTATGCATGTGCACAGATGTGTGCATGCATTAGTGTACATGTACGTACATGCATGTGTTTGTGTGCATGTATTCATGGAGATAAAAGTGTGCACACGTGTGGGTGTATATGTGTGTGTTTGAGCACACACAGATGTGTGAATGCACAGATATATGGGCATACACATGTACGCATATATATATATATATATATATTCCCACATCTACTGCCCCCTCCTACTTCTCCCCAACCATGTGAATGATTTTCTGTCTACCACACACTCAATTTCTTGATCACCATGTGGTATTTCCCAAGTAATTGTTGTCACTGAACTACCAACATCAAACTGCAGCACCATGTGACCTTTCTCAGCCAACCACAGGCCAACATCCAGTAGTAAACATTGACTCTCTTCAATCAAACTCTCATTCAGACTCCAATGGCTGAAGACTAGGAACATGCTTGAAACTCAGAGTACCAAGGAGTTTGAATCAAATTGTTTTAATCCATACATATAACTCCCAATAAATGAGTTGAGTTCCCTTCTTTCTTTTGTCTATTCACTCGTTTATATATATGTGGCCTGATCAATAAGTATCCGGACTGTTGCCATAGTAACAAAGCTAAAACACACAGTGAAACCACTTGGCACAGATTGACCTTGAGTTCCGTTGTGCATGCACACTAAGTTTTGATGTTCTAGCTCACTTCCACTGTTTACAGCAGTGCTTGGAAGGGAGGTGTGTAGCATGTGATTGTTGCATTGACCATGCCCGAGAAAGTTGAGCAGAGAATCTGCATCAAATTTTGCCAAAAGTTTGGTGATGCCTGCTCAGAGGCCAATACAAAGTTTTCAAAAAGTTTTCATCATTCTTGACACAATCAAGGAGATCTTGTGCAGCTGAATTCCGAGTGTCTTTTTAGTCAGTTGAAAGTAGTTTGGGCACAAACTTGGCAGTCACATGTCTCATACCCAAATCTTCAGTGATAATGGACTGAACTAAACCGTAACTAATCTGCACATCCTCTGATAACTCACGAATGGTGATTTGATGATTTCCCCTCACAGCTACACGCACATCTGCAATGTTTTTCTCAGTTCTTCTGGTTGTGGGTCTCCCAGAACTTTTGTCAATATCGACATTTTTTCAACCATCTTGGAAACATCTGAACCACTCGTACACTTGTGTGAGGCTCATGCACTCCTCTCCATACACTTTCTGCAACTTTGCATAGGCCTCTGAGCAGGTATAGCCATGACAATTTTCTCTGTCATGGTCAATGCGATGATCACATGCTACACACCTTTCTTCCAAGCACTGCTGTAAATGGGGGAAGTGAGCTAGAATGTTAAAACTTAGTACACATGCACAGCAGAGGTCAAGGTTAATTTGTGTCTAGCGGCTTCACTCTGTGTGCTTTAACTTCGTTACTATGGCAACAGTACAGATATATATATACACACACATGTAGTAGTGCCCCAGTATTCACGGGCACCTGCAAATATTGGACTTGATCCATAAAAAAGCCTATAAATGTCAAAATATAATGTAATATATATATATATATATATATATATATATATATATATATATATATATATATATATATATATATATATATATATATATATATATATGTAATATTTAATAATAATTTAATAAAAATAAAGTAAAATGTACTGTTACTCACCGATAATGAATGATATTGATTTAAGATGATGTTGAAAATAATGACAGTAATGACTGCACCACAAAGAAGATTTAAAGCTCTTGAGGTGACGCCTCTTCTTCGGGTGTTTTAGATGTATCTTCATGCAAGACTTCTTGGGTGGGCTTGAAGAACATTGTGATAGGAAGTTGCTGTTGTTGTTTCTTTGTGATGGTGAGTAGAGTTTTATATGTCTGCATATTTTGAAATTGGAGAGACTGAACCATAAAGGGATCCCATGCTTCTGCCTTCCCTTGCAATTCCTTTGCTGTTCTTAAAAGGTCGGACAGATGTTTGATTGCCAGGCCCACCTGATCCTCTTCTTCCTTTGGATCTGGCACTTCCTCCTCCTCTTCGCTGGCAGACTTCATTAATTCCAACAAATCTTCATCTGTCAGAGTTTCAGAGAGAGCAGCGACAAAGTCATTGACCTCATCTTGCGTGATGTCGTCAAAACCTTTGCCAGTGTCACCGCATTGTTGACAGCCTCATGCTGAATATCTTCAGGTGAGAAGCCCTTGTAGTCCTGGACACACTCTGGCCACACCTTCTTCCAGCATGTGATGAGGATTTCTTTTTTCATATCTTTAAGAGCAGTGTGGATGACTGACAATCACTTTGCAATAGTGAAATTATGCCAGTATTCCTTTAACTTGAAATTCTCATCCAAATCCATTACATCCAGAAGTTGTTGGAGTGATTTCCAAGTGTAAAGTGCCTTGAAGGGACAGATCACACCTTGATCCATAAGCTGGATGAGGGAGGTGGTGTTGGCAGGGAGGAACTCAACTTGTACTTCCTTTTGATTCAAATCCAAAGAGTGACCACCAGCATTATCCATAACAAGCAACACCCTGAATTTCATGCATATGTCTTGGAGGTATTCCTTGGCTTGAGGGATGAAGCTTTGGTGGAATCAATTCAAAATTAGACTTTTAGTAATCCAGGCCTTTGGGTTGTGCATCCAGTGGACAGGCAGCCGGTTTTTATTATTTTTGAAGGCCCTCAGGTTCACGAACTTGTAGATAAATCCTGGTTTCATTATGAAGCCAGCAGCATTGCCACACATAATTTGTCCTTCTGTGCTTTAAATCCTGGGGCTCTGGCATCGTTCTTCATGATGTACATTCCGGAAGGCATCTTCTTCCAGAACAAGCCAGTCTCGTCCATATTGAAAACCTGTTCCGGCTTGTATCCCTTGTCTTTGATGATCTGCCTGAAGGTCTCAAGGTACTTCTTGTCGGCTGATGC
>NC_068996.1:54837335-54840221 GCF_001194135.2 Octopus bimaculoides
TTTGATGATCTGCCTGAAGGTCTCAAGGTACTTCTTGTCGGCTGATGCTGTCTCTCCATGCAGGGAAGCACACTTTATTTTAAACCGTTTCTGGAAACAGTCAAACCATCCCTTGCTGGTTTGAATAACTTCAGGCTCCAGTGCTGTCAATGGTCTTGGTTGTGGTTCTTTGGTGCCTTCTGCTCCGTCTCCTCTGTTGAACTGTTGGTATAATTTCCTCACTTTCTCACAGATGATGTTACTGCTCAAGGGAATGGTTTTCTTCTTGCAGTCACTAATCCACAATGCCAAGACAGATTCCATCCTGACAGTCTCACTATCAGATTCCATTCTCACTATCATTATCTTTTTGGCACTTACACAGAAACTTACCGCTACAGTAGTCCTGATCACCACCTCATTCTTCTTGATGTAGCATGTTGTGCTTTCGTTGACAACATAACAGTAACCTACTGCAGCATAACTTTTACCTTCCTGGAATATATCCAGCAGATGTACCTTCTCATGGAGTATCATAACCCTTTTCTGGCACTTAGGTTCACTGCCAGAAGCCTCAGAAGGTGTAGAGCGTTTGGGTGGCATCTGTGAAAAACACACTGCATAAAATACAGCACTCAACAAAATACTCGAGATAGCTACTGGACGCAGTTTTTCCCCAAAAAACCTTACAAAATCTTCCTTTCATCTAATATGCACATACCACCAATGGGAGATTGAGCAGAGATTAAAAATAATCATGGTTTTGAAAAATTTAGTTTGTATTACCACTAGATACAGTAATCTATACTATAATAATAAGATAGATAGAGAGAGAGGGATCATCAAGCAGCCTTATTTCAATGAGGTTATATTGGCTCACAACCTTAAAAATTGTCCTGTTGAAATAAACAATGTGTATGATCAAATGTAGCAATGATTTTTAAAAAGGCACTAGTATAAAGATAACGTTCAGTCTTGTGTTGTATATATCTTTGATCTGTCATCGTCAGCCCAAGTAATAGTGGTGTGATACACTATATATATGTATGTATATATATATGTATGTGTCTGTATGTATATATATATATATATATATATATATATATATATATATATATATATATATATATATATATACACTTTCCCTACACTGAGAGGTTGTTGTTGTTGTTGTTGTTGTTGTTGTTGAGAGACAAATACAGTGAGAGAGAGAGAGAGTGTGTGTGTGTGTGTGAAATACAGATAGATATCACTATACTAATTAGCAAGCTTTGATTGAAAGCAGGAATAAGAGATACAAGATTCAGTGTAGTTGTATCTAAGACAATCAAGTGACATGACGTGCGGCTATTCTAATCAGAGGGAGATTCAACTGCGAAGGGACGTTCATGGAACCAGAAAATATGGTATATTGTTATTAATAATTTAGCCTTAGAAAGTGTGGAAAATATATATATTCCCACGAAAAAATCCATAAAAAATTGCAGACAATATTTACGATTCCACAAATAGGTGGTGGTTTCCGCGAATAAGCAAGGGTAGACTGAAGTGGCTGCTTTCTCATATATAAACAAAGCCATTGCTAGAAAGAATCATTGAAACAAGTTATTGATAATGCAGTGTGAGACCCTTATATGACTTTTGAGTCCCATCAAAGAATTGCACAGTTGAGCTGACTGGCAGAAGGAACAGAAGCCACAATGTGTGTGTAATATTTATTCCAGAAAAATTTTAGAAAAATACTAAGGTGGTTTAAAGTTTGATCTTTTTCACTTAACAGGAAAACAGAATTTGTGTGCGATAGCTGTCATAAAATGAAAGTAAATATTAGAAGACCCAGTTTTGAACAAAATGAAAGCAATGCATGAAAGACAATACATAGACACAGAGAATGAGTGATAAAGAGTGTGGTAAATAATAAAGACTGATGGTGACAGATAGAAAGTAGGAGTGTTGTTGATCAAAAATTGTATTTTTTTATTATTATTTATGGCTAATTTGGTCTTTGGGATGCAGACTTTGAAAATAAAAAGTTTTTTTTGTTTTTTGTTTTTTGTTTTTAGGAACACACTGTTTCAGAGCCTTTCAGGGTTAAACACATATACATAACCACATACACTCGCATATATATACAATTTAAAAACACCATTCGAGTGTGATCGTTGCCAGTGCCACCTGACTGGATCCCATGCCGGTGGCACATAAAAAGCACCGTTCAAGTACGGTCAATACCAGTGCCGGTTGACTATTCCTGTACCGCCTGACTGGCCCTCATGCCGGTGGCATGTAAAAAGCACCACTACACTCTTGGAGTGGTTGGCATTAGGAAGGGCATCCAGCTGTAGAAACTTTGCCAGATCAGATTGGAGCCTGGTGCAGCCTTCTGGCTTGCCAGCCCTCAGTCAAACCATCCAACCCATGCCAGCATGGAAATCGGATGTTAAACGACAATGATGATGTGTGTATGTGTGCGTAAAGACCTGGACCAATGAAAAATGTATTCAAGAAACAGTCACAGTTGAGGTTAAAATTAAATGTTGGCATTGATATATTATGAAATAAAACCCTACATACTTGCCTTATTTCTACTGAGACAGCTGCAGGAGAAATACCTAGCTAAGGATAAACCTCTGTACCTGGCTTTCGTTGACATGGAGAAAGCCTTTGACAGGGTCCCCCGATCCCTTATCTGGTGGTCAATGAGGAAACTTGGGATAGAAGAATGGTTAGTGAGAGCTGTGCGAGCCATGTACAGAGATGCTGCCAGTAAGGTGAGGGTTGGAAATGAGTACAGCAATGAATTCCGGGTAGAGGTAGGGGTCCACCAAGGTTCCGTCTTCAGCCCCCTCTTATTTATCATAGTCCTCCAGGCAATCACAGAGGAGTTCAAGACAGGTTGCCCCTGGG
>NC_068996.1:54841479-54844937 GCF_001194135.2 Octopus bimaculoides
CCAGTACCGCCTGACTGGCTCCCGTAGGATTTTCGAGCGAGATCGTTGCCAGTGCCCCTGGACTGGCTCTTGTGCGGGTGGCACATAAAAGACACCATTTCGAGTGTGGCCATTGCCAGTAGCGCCTGACTGGCCTTCGTGCGGGTGACACGTAAAAGCACCTACTAGACTCTCTGAGTGGTTGGCGTTAGGAAGAGCATCCAGCTGTAGAAACTCTGCCAAATTAGATTGGAGCCTGGTGTTGCCATCCGGTTTCACCAGTCCTCAGTCAAATTGTCCAACCCATGCTAGCATGAAAAGCGGACGTTAAACGATGATGATGATGATGATACTTGCACACCAATGAGTGACACCAGTAAAAGAATATACAGTAATCCCCTGATTATCACGGGTGCTACGTTCCAAAACCCCCTGCAATAGGTGAAAATCTACAAAGTAGAAACAAAACTGTACTGTATATTCTTTGAGAGTGTAAGTGGGTGCTTTTTATGTGCGACCGGCACAGGGGCCAGAGGAGCTGGCATTGACCACAACTGGATGGTGCTTTTTATGTGCCACTGGCACGGAAGCCAGTCAAAGCGGCACTGGCATCGGCCACGTTTGGATGGTACTTTTTACATGTCACCGGCACAGCGGTCACAACTACAATTTCCATTTGATGTTGATGTACTTGACTCAATAGGTCTCCTCAATCACAGCATGTCCCCTACAATCTAAGATACTTTTGAGTGGGCTGAAAATGTATTTAGTATTATATATGCATGTCCATGATTCACCCCATAGTCCACTGTCTGCATCCTCTCTTACACCCACCTTGTATCTTGAGATGCTTCAGCATCCCACCACCATTTCTGTCTTCTTTCCAACTTTCCAACTATTCCCACCCACTCATATACTGTAATGTGGTGGGGGGCACCTTATATCTCTATTGTAAGATGTCTGGGTTTGCGCTTCCATCACACTCAACATTTGGCATGGAATCATCACCACCACCCCTTCTTCCCTCCCCCATTTAGTTTATGAGGTTTTTTTTTTCTTGCCTTGCAACTTATTCAGCAGCTTCAATAGTGCAGGTGGCATGCACGAGAAAAAAACACCCAGTCCAGTTTGTGAAGTGGCTGGCATTAGGAATGGCATCCAGCTGTAGAAACCATGTCAAAGCTGACATTGGAACTTAATATAATCCTCTGGCTTGTTGGATCCTGTCAAATTGTGCAGCACATGTCTGCATGGGAAATAGATGTTAAAAGAAAATAATGACAATGGTGGTGGTGGTGGTGGAAGCAGTGACGAGGATGGTGTAAGGCAGGGAATTGACAGAATCATCGACACATCAGACGAAAATTCTTAGCTGCATTTCTTCTGAGTCTTTATTTTCTGAGTTCAAATTCCAACAAGGTCAGCTTTACCTTTCATCCTTCTAGGGGGTCAGTAAAATAAGTACTAATTGAGCATGGGGGTTGATTTAACTGACTTACCCATCCCCTCATAATAGCAGGTCTTGTGCCAAAAGAAAGAATTATATATGCATGTGCTGTGTTTATCATCATCATCATCATCATTTAGTGTCTGCTTTTCATGCTGGCATGAGTTAGACAGTTTGGTTGGAACTGGTAAGCCAGAGAGCTGTACCAGGCTCCAGTCTGATTTTGGCTTGGTTTCTATGTCTGGATGTCCTTCCTAACATCAATCACTCCAAGATTGTAGTGGGTGCTGCTTTCTATGTGCCAGTCACATGACACTGGCATCAGTAACTCCAATTTCACTTGGTTTGATGAGTCTTCTGAAACACAGCAATTCACCAAAAGTCACGACCCCTTGCCATCGCCTCTGTGAGACCTCAAATTCAAAGATCCTGCTTCATCACCTTGGTCCATGTCTTCCTGGGTCTACCTCTTCCAGTTTCCCTCCGCAGAAATCAACATTTCTTTACACAGCTGTCTACATCCATACACATCACATGACCATACCAGCACAATTGTCTCTCTTGTACACCACATCTGATGCCCCTTAAGCCCAATTTTTCTCTCAAAATGCTTACACTCTGTCATATGAGCACACTGACATTGCACATCCAATGAAGCATACTAACTTCATTTCTTTCAAGCCTTTGCATGTCCTCTGTGGCCACAGCCCATGCTTCGCTGTGATGCAGCATGGCTGTTCGTACATAGGCATCATACACTCTGCCTTTACTCTGAGGGAGAGACTCTTTGTTACCTACAGAGGTAGAAGCTCTTTAGACTTTGCCCAGACTATTCTTATTCTAGCAGCTACACTCTCAGAGCATCCACCTTCATTGCAGACTTGGTCACCAAAATAATGGAAACTATCAACTACTTCTAAGTATCCTCCTTAGCATTTGATGGAGTCTATTTTCTGTACATTTCTAGTGTTTATTGTACCTGTACATCTGCCACACACAAAGACTATTTTCCCTGTTAGCCTTCCTCTGATATTGCTGCACCTCTTATGCGTCTATAGCACTGGGTACACCTTATGGAGTTTCTACTACATATTGAGCAGGGCCATCTACTTAAAGGGATTTGTGATTTGTCCTCTTTCCTACTTTCTAGGACTTTGATTATTGTTAAATTAACTCTAAGGCAATCTGTTCATGATCTCTTTTTATGTGTTTATAATATATATATCACTTCTCATTTTTAGACATTTGCTGAACAAACACTTGGACCTGCTTCTTGGATAATGCCAATTCTAATAGCTATATCTGTTATTGGAATGATAAATGGAACTTCGTTGTCAATGTCAAGGTAAATGTTTTAAAACCAACACATCTTTTCCTCTCTATTCCTACTATTCTGTTGTAAAATCAATCAGCTACTTTAAACAGGTGTTTTGTAGGGAGGGGGTGTTATTTGTCGCTAGTTTTTGTAATTGTTTAGCTCTGGGTCAGCCTTGAACTGATCAAACTGATAATTAAAAGTCTTTCAGCCTTAGCCATCCAACCTTTATTTGTGTGTGTATATATCATCATCCTCATTTAACATCCATGTTCCATGCTGGCATGGGTGGGATGGCTTGACAGGAGCTGGCCACGTAGAAGCCTGCACCAGACTTCTGTGACTGTATTGGCAGGATTTTTACAGCTGGATGCCCTTCTTAACACCAACCACCCAACTGAGTGCTTTTTATGTGGCACAAGCACAGGCGAGGTCAGTTTTGGCAAGGTTTATACAGCTGTGGACTGGGGTGCTTTTAAGTAGCACCTGCACTGATAGGGTCACCAAGTACTTGCAAGACAAAAAAAACTTTTAAGAGGGGAGGAGGTGATGATGAAAAGGTTATAGTGAGACAGATACAGGTGTCTTGCTGTAGAGGAAGTACAAGGTTACCTGGCTGGAGAGAGAGGGAGAGGGAGAGAGAGAAATCAGGAATGAAGACAGATACAGGTGTCTTGCTGTAGAGGAAGTACAAGGTTACCTGGCTGGAGAGAGAAT
>NC_068996.1:54845219-54849787 GCF_001194135.2 Octopus bimaculoides
GGGGTGCTTTTAAGTAGCACCTGCACTGATAGGGTCACCAAGTACTTGCAAGACAAAAAAAACTTTTAAGAGGGGAGGAGGTGATGATGAAAAGGTTATAGTGAGACAGATACAGGTGTCTTGCTGTAGAGGAAGTACAAGGTTACCTGGCTGGAGAGAGAGGGAGAGGGAGAGAGAGAAATCAGGAATGAAGACAGATACAGGTGTCTTGCTGTAGAGGAAGTACAAGGTTACCTGGCTGGAGAGAGAATGATCAGGAATGATGACAGAAATAGGTGTGCTACCACAAAGAAAATACTGCAGGATGGAGATGGTGGCAAAATGCCAGGCACACTCACAAGGAACAGGGTTCAGAGTATGACTTGTGTGGTATGAAGCTTGCTTCCCAACTACATGGCTTTTGGTTCAATCCCAGTCTGTATCACTTTGTGCAACTGTCTTCTACTATAGCCTAGAGCTGACCAAAGCCTTGTGGGTGATTTGGTACACAGAAACTGAAAGAAGTCCATATATGTGTGTGTGTCTTTGTGAATGTGCTTGTCACCACCCCCACACCACCACCACTTGGCAATTGGTGTTTGTGTGTTTATGTCCCTGTGACTTAGCAGTTCAGCAAAAGTTCTGGGGTTTATTCATTCAATTAAAAATTCTTCAAGGTGGTATCTCAGCATGGCTGCAGTCTAATGACTGGAACAATGTCCTGCCTCAAAGCTATCCATCGCATGCCCTGGTATAGACATGTCCTCTGTCTCCCACTAGATCATCCCACCAGAGCTTTAGTGTCATTAAGTACAGCAGCTGCAGGTTGAAAGATGCTTCATGGTAGGCCCCTTCACCAGATGGCTGGACGTGATTGGGGAAGATCTCTGGAGGCTCAATGTCACCTTGGGGGATGCAAAGGGGCTGGCATGGGACTTTCATCGATGGAGAACACTGGTGGATCTGGTCAGGTCTACACATGATAACGTCTCTGAGACCACTGACTTGGGATGACTCCTGCCCCATCAAGCAGGATGCAAGTAAGCCAGTAAGATTAAGCAATGAAAGCTCATAGCAATTATAAATTTATTTCTATAAAAAGCTAAGTGTAATTGCGTGATTAATTATACCTGACAGTAATGACTATTAAAAACAGATGACTGCTGAACAGCTGCAATATTTACCATATGATATTGACTAATACACATAATACGCTTTAACTTAACCTAATTTAATCCTTTGACACTCTCTCTAATGTAATGTTTATTTATTCACATTGTTTTCAATTAACCCTGCATTATCTCTTAGCTGCAAGATTTTGATGATGTAATTGTTTGGGTTTTTTTAATGATATTAGAAAATAGTTGTGACAGCTGGATCTGGTCAGTTTGAACATAGAACAAATAGACTATTTGTGCCAGATTTGAATGCTAAAGGATTAAATTATCCATGCCATTAGTAAACAAACTTTCCCCATAGATATGTTTAAATACTAAAAATGAAAAGCAAGGGAGATAATTCCAATGCTGTTAGTGAACCAAAGTTTTGGGAAAATAAAAACAATGCTCATGAAAGTGGATCTAGTCTTTAAAATCAACAAATTAAAATGACAGATATATTTTAAGCTTATTAAATTTCTTTATCGCTATTTTTATCTGTTAATTGCAAAGATAAGCTCAATTAGTCAAAGTGTTTCAACTCGTTCATATTTGATATTCTTTAGTTTGTATATTTAATATGCAGAATGCTCCACAGAGATACCTTCCCTCAGGTCTGCTGTAAACTGTATTCACTTTTCTGTCAATTCACAAGTTGGCTGTATACCACTTCTACTCCTAAGACCACCAGACACACTCACTTCCTCTCATGACTCAAATTGTGGCTCCAGACACTGCATTAAACAGTTTTTTTCCTACAATCCCTCCTCTCTAGAATATCACCCATCTAACACCCTTTTTGAATATATTGTTTCCTTTTCTAGAGGCATTGAGTTTCAGATGTTTAAAATTAGCACTGGCCAGATCAATTGCACCAAGCCTGGAAAGTTTATGAAAGTAATGAGCTTGGCTCCATTTACTGCATTAAAAATTTAAAAACCAAAAAGTGTTGTGCTATGCCTCAACACAAATGGTCGAACAGAAATTTTTTTTAAATTACCAAAACATGTGTATAAGGTTCATGAGATTGTATTTATGATCAGTTTTGATTAGTTTAAGGTTAATGAAATTATATTTCAGCTTTTTTTTTTTTTTTTTTTTTTTTTTTCCTGCAAGTTCAAAGTGTAGATCAAAAGATATCGTTACTCTCTAATTATTATAAACATTGAAGTATTTCACTTTATGAAAATTCTCTTTGTTTTCAGGTTATTCTTTGTGGGAGCCCAGAATAACCACATGCCAAAAATCATTTCCATGATTACAAGGAAAAATCTAACACCAGCACCTTCCCTTCTTATAATTGTAAGTTATATATATGTGTTTTGCTTCCTTTGTATTTACCATTTCTGTAAGAATTGGGAAGATTTTTTTTCATCTATTGACTGCTTGTTGGGCTTTCAGTTCCGAGGATCTGTCTTCTATTTAGTTTTCATTCTCTCTTATTAAATTCTTAAATATCTTTACAGGTACTTGTGAAGTGCTTTAGACACACCTTTGTATTCTGTTGATACAAAGAGGTTTCCAATTAAAAGTGATTCCTGGGACTTGAATCACTGAGTTGTTATATCTTGTAGACATCTGTTGTTTATGTAATTATTCTTCATGTTTATACTGTGTCTATTATCCTGTTAATAACATCTTAGATGCCTGAGCTTGGATTTTTTTTTTTTTTGTTAATAGTGCTTTTTCTGTCCATGCAGGGTAGATGCAGGTATGATTGTGTGCTTTAGAAGTTCACTTCACAAATACACGCACATGAGTCTGATTCCACTGCTCAGTAATTTTGATAAGCCTCAGGTCAACCAAAGCTATGTGGGTGAAATTCAGTAGACAAAACTGTGCAGAAGCCCATCTTTTGTTACACTTTGGGTACACTTAGCAGAGCCCAATGTGTTGCAAATATTTGATTTCAGGTGTCTGGTTTTAGGATAACTTACTTCCTTCTTCTCACCAGTATTGGAGCCCTGTAAAAGGTCATGAGCAATGTCTTTCTCTCTTTAAGTAATCTATACAAAAAAAAGGTCATGAAAAGCTTTAAAGGTATATTTGAATGGCATACCATAGCTGTGACAAATGGAACAGTGTAAGAAATTATAAATGAATTCAGAAGCAGATTGTAAGAACTGAATGGTATACCATATATGTCTCTGTCATGGTTGGGTCCTGCAACCAGAAGCTAATCGTGATGGGTTATACAGCCGAGAGAGGATGCAGGCAAGAGGAGGATATAATTGATAACTTTAAGTTCATAATACTACTATATACTGGAGATCAACAGATGTTAAGTAAATGGTTA
The DNA here is from genome assembly GCF_001194135.2 of Octopus bimaculoides. NCBI lineage: Eukaryota > Metazoa > Mollusca > Cephalopoda > Octopoda > Octopodidae > Octopus > Octopus bimaculoides. Next base: position 54,848,652 of record NC_068996.1, read on the forward strand.
CTTCTTTTCTGGATATATTATCAGATCTGCACAAACTTAGGAATTATAATGTTCATACCTGCTATTATCTTATTGCTAACCTGTTGTGCTGGAACCTGTTTTAGTAGGTTTGAATACATTACCAGTTATTTACATTCCATCTCTGAATTTTCTGTTAAAACTTGTTTTGTTGCAACTCAGCAGTCATCATCATCAGCATCATTTTACGTCCACTTTCCATGCTGGCATGGGTTGGACGGTTTGACTGAGGACTGGTGAACCAGATGGCTAAACCAGGCTCCAATCTGATTTGGCAAAGTTTCTACAGCTGGATGCCCTTCCTAACGCCAACAACTCCAAGAGTGTAGTAGGTACTTTTACGTGCCACCAGCATGAGGGCCAGTCAAGCGGTACTGGCAATGACCACGCTCAAAGGGTGTTTTCATGTGCCACCTGCATGGGAGCCAGTCCAGCGGCAATGGCAACAGCCACACTCGAATGTTGTTTTTCATGTGCCAGTAAAATGATGCTGGCAATGATCACACTTGAATGGTGCTTTTCATGTGTCACCAGCACAGGAGCCAATCCGTGGCCCTGGCAACGATCATGCTCAGATGTGCTTTTAACGTTCCACTGGCATGAGCTATGGTCTCACTTGGGTTGTTGGATCTTCTCAAGCACAGCATATCTCCAAAAGTCTCGGTCACAAGTCATTGCCTCGGTGAGGCCAAATGTTCGAAGGTCTTCCTTCACCATCTCATCCCAAGTCTTCCTGGCTCTACCTCTTCCACAGGTTCCCTCAACTGCTAGGGTGTGACACTTTTTCACACGGCTGTCCTCATTCATTTGCAACACATGACCATACCAGCGCAATCGTCTCTCTTGCACACCACATCTGATGCTCCTTAAATCCAACTTTTCTCTCAGGGCACTTATACTCTGTCGAGTATGCACACTGACATTACACATCCATCAGAGCATACTGGCTTCATTCCTTACGAGCCTACGCATGTCCTCAGCAGTCACGGCCCATGTTTCATTGCCATATAGCATGGGTGTTCATACACATGCGTCATACGGTCTGCCTTTTACTTTGAGAGAGAGAGACTCTTTGTCACCAGCAGAGGTAAGAGCTCTCTGAACTTTGCCCAGGCTAT
>NC_068996.1:54849797-54854485 GCF_001194135.2 Octopus bimaculoides
CGGTCTGCCTTTTACTTTGAGAGAGAGAGACTCTTTGTCACCAGCAGAGGTAAGAGCTCTCTGAACTTTGCCCAGGCTATTCTTATTCTAGCAGCTACACTTTCAGAGCATCCACCCCTGCAACTGACTTGGTCCTAGGTAACGGAAGCTATCAGCTACTTCTAGTTTTTCTCCTTGGAATGTGACAAAAGCTGTTCTCTGCACATTTTCAGTGTTTATAGCACCTAAGCATTTGCCACATACAAAATTTATCTTCCCAGTTAGCCTTCTTTTGATATTGTTTCACCTCTTATGTGTCCATAGCTTGCACTGGGTGCATCTTATAGAGTTTCTACCTACGCCTTTTCTACAGATCGAGCAGTGCCATCTACCTGAAGGGGTTTGTGTTTTGTCTACCTTCCTACTTATTAGGACTTTGGTTTTAGCTAGGTTGACTCTGAGGCCCTTCAATTCTAGTCCTTGCTTCCACACCTGAAACTTCTCCTCTAGTTCTGATAGTGACTCAGCAATTAGGGCAAGGTCATCAGCATAGAGGAGCTCCCAGGGGCATCCCATCTTGAATTCCTGTGTTATTGCCTGGAGGACTATGATAAATAGGAGGGGGCTGAAGACAGAACCTTGGTGGACCCCTACCTCTACCCAGAATTCTTCATTGTACTCGTTGCCAACCCTCACCTTACTGACAGCATCCCTGTACACAGCTTGCACAGCTCTCACTAACCATTCTTCTATCCCTAGTTTCCTCATTGACCACCAGATAAGGGATCGGGGGACCCTGTCAAAGGCTTTCTCGATGTCAATGAAAGCCAGGTACAGAAGTTTATCTTTGGCTAGGTATTTCTCCTGCAGCTGTCTTACCAGAAATATAGCATCAGTGGTGCTTTTCCCTGGCACGAACCCAAACTGCATCTCCTCTAAACTGACTCTCTCCCTAATTAGTTGGGCTAGGGAGAGCAGTATTTTTGTATAATATATATTTTGTTTCATGGCTGTTCTCTTGTGACTGTATCTTCCAGCTTTAATGTGTCAATTTCTTAATAAATATTTTATTTATTTTGTAATTAAAAATTTGTTTCTGTTTTGCTTGTAGCTTATTTTATCTTTGTCATATCAACAATCTGGTGACATTTTCTTCCTAATTGAAATGGAAGGCTTTGGTTTTGCAACAGTGCTTGTTATGGTATTTGCTGGCCAAGTATATCTTAGAAGAAAAGAACCCAAACTTCCTCGTCCAATTAAGGTGAGAATATTTAACATTTAACTGTTGCTTCCATTATCAACATAATTAATTTATATTGTTAATTTTTCAGATTCCCCTCATCTGAAAATACTACACAATTATTTAAAAGAACTACCTATTTTTCAATAATTTTCAATCATAAAATTATGAAAAACATGTAATGCATACAGAATATGCATTAATCACAAAAGTTTGGTTCAATAATCATTCCCATTCATTTACATTCTCATTATTGACATTGTTTTATATCTGCTCTCATGGGTTAGACTACTCATTATAGTCTTATTCAGTCATCATTCACAGATAATACCCTATCACACTAGTTAAGGAATCAGATCTTGTTTCATTTTTGAAACTTAGTCTCTATGGTTGGATGTCTTTCCTATCTTCAACTTTTGCAGTGCATGCATTTATTGTGGTACCAACAAAAGTTATGAGGGAAAAAGTCAGATTGTGTGAATATTCCAAAAGTCCTCTCCCCACCCCCTCAGAAAAAATTTTCCCTACAAAATTCTTTATAATCGTAATCTATGCTGTTTGAAAGCTTTTTATATAAAATTTCATCAAAAGATATCCTTTTTCCTGAGGGAAAACATTGGATCTTGTGAATTTTCCGAAAGTCCTCTCCCCACCTCTTGGTTTGTTGGCGTAAATTTTTGTTTTCCTATTCATTTAATATGCATTTTTTTTACACCCATTACACGTGATTTTGTTTTTGTTTTGATGGTTGGATGTTAAAGTAGTAATTAAGCTTTATTTTTTCTTTATTTGCTCTTTTTATTCAGTTACCTCTTAAATTTATGCTATTTTCTGTCTATCTATTTCTTTATTTTCTGAAGCACTGAATTGGACTTACCTTTTTTTTTTTTTTTTTTTTGTAGTGGTTGGATGTTGCCCAACCACACCCAGATTTCCCCCCCCCCCAATTCTTCTGATTCATAGGTTTATCGATATCAGAAAATTTGCCTTTTACTTTTGTTCAAAATTGCTTTTTTTTTAATCCACCTGAAAAAATATATCTATTATAAATCTGAACAAAATTTCAACTTTTCTTCAAAAACATCTGATGCCACCCCTCTCCATCTTTTTCCATTCTACGTATTAGCTTTCTTCATTTACGTATGTGTAGACTTCTGAAACAGCAGGCAAAAAAATATCACGCTTTCACTAGAAAACTCGATATACTTGAACTAACAGCTAAATGCCAAGAAAATAAGTTTTTCCTCATATCACTTTCATTTTACAACTCAATCATAAGATTTATGAGAGATAAATGACATATTCATCTGCTAAAATCTTCAAAGTAACTCTATATGTTTGAAATAAGTGAGTTTATTTATTTTATCTAAGCTTGTGTTTATAAATCCTCTTATCACAAATTACAAAATAAGAAAAGGTTGATTTCAATTGGTGCTGAGTCATGGTTTTGCCCATGTATACACTTCACCTGACCGAGCTGGCAAAAAACCTATCACACCTCACTAAAAAATCGATGTGTTTGAAATAACAGCTAAATGTTTGGGAAATATGCTTTTCCTCATATCATTTTCATTTTACAACTCAATTTATGAAAAATGAACGACACAACTGCCTGCTAAAATCCTAAGAGTTATGAAAGATGAACGACGTAATCGCCTGCTAAAATCCTAAGATTATCACAAGATGAATGATGCAATCACCTGCTAAAATCATCAAAGTAACTAGATATGCTTGAAATAACAGCTAAATGTCTGGAAAATATGTTTTTCTTCATATCATTTTCATTTTACGACTCAGTAATCAGATTTATGAAAGACAAACAATTTTGTATGATTTCTGAACATAATTTTAACTAAGCCCGTGATTCCCAACATGGGGCATGATGATATTTTGGTGAGGCATGCATAGGGTTATGCTGAATTTTTATACCTTTTGTACACAATGTCTAGTATACCAATAGAGAAAGGGAGCAATTCAAGAATGAGTTATTAAAAAAAAATTCTTTACATCCCTTCTGTGGACAATTTTATCAAATTTTGGACACTTTAGAGACAACAGATCGTTTTCATCTTATTCATAAGATTTGATGTCACTAAAGAGGGAATAGATTATTTCCTTGGGCATGTGAAAAACATGTAGGTAATTACAAACACATGTGTGTGCGTGCATTCATTCGTGTATGTTGTATAGAACTGGTCAGTACTGAAAGCAATGCCATCTTAATTCCCTCTGGAGAAATAAACTGGGGACAGACTTATGTGTGCAGGTGTGTCTAAGAGTATTAAGTCTTTTGTCTCTGGTGACAGTGAGGGATGAAAGAACTGAATGGGTTGAAATGGAGTGGAAGTAAGGGGGTAGCGTCAGTGAAAGAGAGAGAGAGAGACATTTATGGTACTTGTAACGCACACACACACACACACGTATATATATATATATATATATATATATATATATATATATATATATATATATATATATATATATATATATATATATGAACAGAGATGAAAATTAACAGGTCATTTTATTCCCACCAGTCAGTTTGTGAATGGAAGTAAGAAAAAAATTCCATCATTGATACAAAGGTTGATGGAAGATTCCCGAAATTTTTTTTTTTAGCATATTTTCCGAAAGTTTATACTGAAATCATTTTGAAGAAATTGTTGAAAAAATATGCTTGAACTGAAATCTCTTTGTGCTTGATTCAAAGGCATAACTACAGATTTCTGCCCCACCTTTGGATGATCATAACTTTCAGAAAAATGGATATTTTTTTATGAAATTGTCTACAAGTATGTATTATATCATGTAGATTCCAAATATGCAAAATTTGGGTGGGGGGTGCATTAGTAGGGGTGGGGGAATTTCAGAAAATTCACCAGAAATCTATCCATACTTGTAAGGCTGTAAGTAGAATTGTATATATAAAAGCAAACCTAATAGTGGCAGGACAAAATGATCTTTAAAGTGTAGCGAGTTTAATGATGTAAAATTTAGCTTTTTTATTAATGTTTTTTTTTTTTTTAGTAATAGGTATTTGATTATATTTAAACAATATGCATATAATAATAAAACAGATTTTCGGATTTGAATTTAAAATGTCATTTATTTGTTTATTGTTCTAATTTAGAAATTTGTAAGGAATTAATATTTATGCATATTTACATATCTTATAATTTAGTATCCCTATTTCTTTTTTTTTTTTTTTCTACATATGCAATTCAACTCTCTTTCGAATTTTTTAATCTTAATATTTGACCAAATATTAATAGACGTCATACAAGAAAAATGGGCACTATCATGCTTATTAGCTGTCAGAAGTGAAAGTGCTCACTGCTAGTGAAGTATCTGTCTGTCTGCCTGTTGATTCTTTGGCTACTGACAGCTAATACCATGACTGGCCGGAGCGAGCTATATGTCTGTCTGTCTCTCTCTCTATCTATCTATCTATTACTCGAAAGTTGAAAAT
>NC_068996.1:54854940-54866704 GCF_001194135.2 Octopus bimaculoides
TCTCTAAATGCCAAATCAGTAGTCAGCTTTGCCTGCTGATTATCATCAACATGGTCAACATGTCTTTGTTTACATCAATTCGGCAATTTCCGTAAAGAAAGTGGGAAAGGGCGTTAGTCAGCAGGTAGCAGACAGCAATCACTCGCTACTCGCTTTCGCATTCTCTCTCTCTCTCTCTCTCTCTGTCTCTCTCTTTCTCTCTCTCTCTGTCTCTCTCTCTCTCTCTGTCTCTCTCTCTCTCTCTCTTTCTCTGTCTTAAAAACACATGTCACTTATCACTCGCTTTCTCTCTCTCTCTCTTCAAAACACGTCACTTATCACTCGCTTTCTCTCTCTCTCTCTTAAAAACACATGTCACTTATCACTAACCCTAATCCTCTCTCTCTCTAGAGAGAGAGGGAAAGCGAGTGATAAGTGACATGTGTTTTTAAGACAGAGACAGACACAGAGAGAGAGAGAGACAGAGAGAGAGAGAGAGAGAATGCGAAAGCGAGTAGCGAGTGATTGCTGTCTGCTACCTGCTGACTAACGCCCTTTCCCTCTTTCTTTACGGAAATTGCCGAATTGATGTAAACAAAGACATGTTGACCATGTGGATGATAATCAGCAGGCAAAGCTGACTACTGATTTGGCATTTAGAGAACTTGTACCGAATGATCGCCAAAGATTACTGTCGATTTTAGCGTTTATGTAACTTCTTGCGGAACCTATGGACTATACTGGCGGAACCCTGGTTGAAAACCACTAAGCTAAGGAATACAATACGAATTCTGCTGAATCAGATTTTAGAGAATTTTTAATGTCATCAACAATATCTTTAATACGATCAGAAACAGTTGTTTTTGATAAGCTAATATTTCCAAACAAATTTTTTCTGATCATATATTCTCAATAGCCGTAAGGATACATTATTTCACGAATTCACCATCGCTATGTGATTTGAGATTTTAGCAATATTTTCGTATATTGCATAACTAGCTCGAGTAACTGGTTAACTTTCAAGAATTGGCCTTTTAAAAAAAGATTGGGCGATCTTACGGTATGAGTCCTAAATATCGGCCTTTTCCGTAAAAGGCCGATCTTTGGTAAAGATCGCCGAAGACACTTTTTACGGAAAAGGCCGATATTTAGGACTCGTACCGTAAGATCGCCAAAGCTTGTCTTTTGGTCAGATTTTCTTTCAAGGAGGCTATCTTGTCAAAACTTTCGGATTCTTTCAAATTTCCATAAGTCTTATGCTTCTTCACAAAATGCCTCTCTCTATATATATTTTATGAACGGCTACTTGTTCGTTGCAAATAAGACAAATACACTTGTTATCTATTTCAATAAAAAAATAAATAAAGCTCAGTCCATTTTTCATCAAACAAAGCACGTTCACCAGCACTTTTTATAGGATTTTTATAACCGCTTGCCATATTGATAAAGGTATTAAAAAATTGATTTAACAAAGTTATAAACCGGTTAAATTTATATAATCACCTTCGGAATTTTTGTTATTACCGCTGCTGGGAAAACAAAAGCCAACAAGCTCGCAGTCGTAATACATGAATTTAGTGTTGTAAAAATAGTAATAAATAAAAATCAGCGAAAGAATTAAGATATTGTTTTGTTCTGCAACTTGATTTTTCTCTCTCTCCCTTCTCCACACAAGTATTGACAAGCGAGTGAATAGGGAAGGGTGATAAACTGATAAGCCGATGGTAGATGAATGAAACTCCTGTTGACCTTCTTGACACCGACTAATAGCAAAAGTGGGACAGCCCTTTCGAAAAACGTTATTTTTCACTGCTTTTTAAGAAAAAAAAAGTTTGTAATATTTTTGGCTGTTTTGTTATACCTCGCAAAGTTGTCATCTGGATCGGCTCTGTTCGGTCATTTCCATAAAAAAAAAGAATTATTCATTTACTTTTGTTTTACAGTGAAAGAGAGGAGAAAGCGAAAGATGTATGAATGTATGTGAGAGAGAGAGAGAGAGAAGGAGAGATTGAGTGCCACTTATACAGGAAAACACACACGTTCACTCTCTCTATCGCTCTCAAACACGCACATGTACATACAAAAAAGATGTATGCATATGTATTGACGTATCTACGTATACATGACAACACATCCTGTCACTCACTCTTCCCCTCTCCCTCCCCCTCGCACACACGTCCATTTCATATACAATTACATACATCTTTCACTTTCTCCCCTCTCACTTTAAAACAAATGTAAATAAATAAAAACACTGGCATAACTACAGAGTTGTGGATGACAGTTCTGCAAGTCAAAACGAAAGATCGCCATATTGTTTTATAGTGCTGTTCACAAAGCACCAAATTAGTAGTTTCTGTTTCGATATTCTGGATATGAATAATTTTTATACTGTATCTTCTAACAACCCTTCAGCTTTCGTTTCATATAAAACAATTATTTCTATACATGCAATATATTTTTAGTTTTCTCAGCTATTGGGTCTTAAGGGGCTGATACAAACCTAGTAATATGTGTTTTATAGTGAAGACAAAATTTCCATACAAATGGCAATTACTGGAGGATTTCCGTTCGAGTCTGACCGTTTTAAGTCGTAGTGGAAACCCGACCTATGTCGCAAATAGGTATACGAGTATTGTATAGATTTTATAATTGAAAAATTTACTTTATTTTGTACATAGGAGTGTATCAGCCTTCCTAAGGCGGAAGTAACAATAGATGAAAATATATTTTGTATTGAGTACGAAAATGTGGCATTATTGTCAAATGACGTAGATAGATGGATACTGTCTTTACATAATATAAAACAACGCGTCTTAATTGTTGGACAGCAGTAAATATCGGATTAGACGGCGAGCAATAACAAAGTTTGAATAAAAGCCTTATTTGAACTAGTTTATGATATTTAGTTTTGATACCAAGTAACAAATTATTTTCGTACTGAAAGTTTACCCAGTTACAGTTGTATTGAACTATTTTGAGCCACAAAATACGCATGCGCACGTCTAACAAACAGCCACAGAAAAAATAAACATTATTGCAGAGATGTACAGAGAGATTTTGTATCGAAATAAGTTATCTTTTGCATACCTTGCTTTTAGTCTATTGCCTTAATCCCAGCAAAGTACTCCAAGTTTAGTCATTGGCCATATTCGTCTCAGTACGATTCCACACACACTTGGTTAACATGAAGTTTAGAATCATAAAATAGTGAAAGTAAAGTGTTTTAACAAAACGAAAGTCGGATCTTTTTTAAAACGGAGGCCACATTTTTCATTAACGAAACACTTCGAAACTTGGAACACTGGTAGAATGTGTCATATAAAACATCTTTTTCTCTTAGTCTTCTTAACAAAAAAAGAAATCCATAAGTTATTCCATGTGAAAGTTGTCAAATTTCTGTAATTTCAACCAATCACTGACGTCCATTCAGCCGATATACATTAAGTGCCGACTACATAAACAAACGATTCTGAAACAATTAACCCTAACCCTAACCCTAGGGTTAGGGTTAGGGTTAGGGTGAAAGCAAATTTAAAATGAAAAAAGCAAATAAAACGAAGGTATGGAGATTAAATACGCTTTACATCGCTTAATCAGCCAAAGGAGTAAATGTAAACAACTGAATACTTGTCAGTGATTGGTTGAAATTATCGAAATAAGACAATTTTTTACATGAAATAAATTCGAATACAAAAATATTTTTCTGTTCTATAACACAAAATAGATAAGTATACGAAGTTTGAAAGTCTTTCCGTACCAAAAACACTACGTAAAACATTAATGAAAAATGTGGCCCCCGTTTTAAAATAGATCCCGAAAGTCTTTGCAATACAAACCGGAAATTACAACAGACACGGCGTAATTTCAGATAAACACTTTGTGGTGTCGTCGTTGTAGGCTGCCCGTTGTACGTCAATGTTGACTGTTCTATTCAGAAACCATCTCTGACAAGTTCACATGTAGGCTACAAGGCCTGCTCTTGATCTGCTGTAGACAAAGTTATTTTACACTCTTTCGTATTCTTTGTTGTTCAATAGCTTGAATTAAGAGCCTCAGCAGTTGGTGCCATTCATCGTGTTGCAGTGCCTTCTCTCAGGTGTCTGCGGAGATGCCGGAGTTCTTCATATGTCTCTTTATCACATCCCTGTATCGCAACCTTTGACCACCATGGCCCTTCCTGACCTGACGCAATTTAACGTAGAAAATTGCTTTTGGGAGCCAGCTGCCCGCCATCTTGCATACATGTCCCTCACAGCATAGCTGCAATGAGGCAATGATAGCCTCCACACTAACTGCGCCAGTGCGGTGCACAACTTCTATATCAGGAATGTGATCCTACCACCATCAGATATGCAAGATGGAGCACAGATGACGTTGGATTCACGTCAGCAATACAGGATCGTGCACTCTGTGATGTAGAGGAGGCAAAGCAGCACTGTGGCACTCTACACCGTTATCTTCATATTGTGGGTAATATCTCGGAAGTTCTGCAGACACTTCTCAGGAAAGCCAAGAGCCTTTACACCCATGTCTTCGCCTCTCAAAGTCACTGTGCTGCCAAGATAAGTAAAGGCTTCCATGTACTGCCACTAGCTCAGGTTCACTCGATCAACAAAGATGTCTTGATGACGGCAGGTAGAGCAGTTCAGTCTTCAAAATGTTGCTCTTGAGACGAAATATGTCTGGTGCACAAGAAAACAGATCCACAATGTGTTGCATGTCCTCAAAGCTATTCGTCACAAACGCTGAGTTGTCTATGTTGAGCAACTTCCTGACATACTTCCTTGATTTTGGTGTTCTTGAAACAATGAAAGTGTTTTGCAATAGAAACTGGAAGTAACGACAGTGATTACCAATTTTTTATGAATCGCATTTGATGTCCAATAGTATGCTTCTTTTGTGAATCTCTGCTACTTCTATACTTATGAAGTTGTCAACCATTCACTCAATTTTGTAGATCCAAATGATGACAGCATCCATTAACATCATATCTTTTTAGGATCATGTGTGGAGAGACAAATTTAGAGATCGTGAAAAGCTATTCATGCATCTCATTTTCTGCATCACTAGAAAACTTGATATGCTTGAAATAACAGCTAAATACCAGGAAAATATGTTTTTCCTCAGATCACTTTCATTTTACAACTCTGTCATAAGATTCATGAGAGAGAAATGTCATATTCACTCACTAAAATCCTCAAAACAACTTGATACGTTTGAAATAAATATGATTGTTTTCATCTTATATAAAACACATATGGTGTTCATGTTATATTAAACATAGGTACATTTATGTATTGGATACATTGGTATGGCACCCACATTAGTGGCAGACCATAAAAGAGGAAATAATTTGTGGCTTGGTATCAAAACTGGAATAAATGTTGTAAGTTAAGATTTTAGGGGAAGAAAAAAGTTTAGAAATCACATGCATGCGCAGCATCATAGCTCAACTCTGGTTGGAATTAACTTTTTTACTCTGCGCATGTAAGCGAAAGCAGGGTATCAGCTGAACAGATTTTCACCATATTTGGCAGAAATACTCATTGGGTGAATGGCTCGAAATGAACATTTGGTTTGATTATCATTAGAAAAACAAATGTTTTTTTTTTTTAAATCGAACTTACAAATTTCCCAATAAGCAAGTAGTCTTTTTTTTTTTTCATTTATTTTGTAATTTACAATGAGCAGATTAAAAAACCTGAGCTTAGATAAAAAATAAATAAATAAACAAAATCAATCAACATTTGAGGATTGGGATCTGTTCAGTTTGGCTCACAAATTTTTTTTTTTTTAACTAAACAGTTTGAAACTTCATATACTGGTGTAATTTCTCCTGCAGAACACAGTTTACTTTGAACATTTTTGACAAAATTTCGTATCCTAGAAGTTATTTCGTGTTAAAGTTGTCGCATTTGGGTAATTTTAACCAATTGACAATGTGCATTCAGTTGAAGGAAGCTACTGCTGTTTGCAATAGTAATCAAAGAGGAACAACTTCCAGGTCATCTCTACTAAAATGTCACCACTCCGTTCTATTTTATTTTTTGTTTACTGCCTGTGTTGCATATTACATGTTTTTGGGGTGGGTGGGGGGTTCTCGCGTTGGAGTAATCAGTAAACCTCAAAGAATCAATACCAAGAAGGAAGAAATATTATTTACATATATTTATTTGTTTGCCTGACATGTAGTTAGAGATACAGCAGTACCCTATTTTCCAGTCTATAAAACGCATTGGTATTTAAGCCGCAGGGCTGAATTTGGGGAAAAATTTGGTTTTTATCCACACATAAAGCACACCGATGTTCAAAAGACCTAGAGATCTACAAGTCTGCACCTAGCTTTTTTGTTGTTGACATGTTTGTAGTTTCAAAATGCCTTATTTTACAAATACGAGATGTATGGTTGTTGTTATGATTTTTATCAGCAACAAAAACATTTCTTCAATATAAAAGTTTTTATTAGATTAAAAATAACTTTATCAAAGCATGAAGATAAAACAAATATGATTTTTCTTCCAGGCACCAATCTACTGTAGCCATAGTCTTTCACGTTGTTCACCAACCAAGCTTTCCTCTGAAAAAAATCAGTGGAATCAGTCAATCTCCATACACAAATTATTTTCCTCCTGAAACTTGTAAAAAAGTACACACAAGTTTGCTCTCTGGTTGGTAGTTGATGGTGTAGAAGTGGCTGTCTGCCAGTGGAGAGGGAAAGAGTAAGGAATGCACAATGCTGACTAGAAAGGATAAAGGTGGCATCGTCTTTCTTGCAGTGGAAAGCTTCTCTTTTGTGTCAGCTATGACCAAGGAGCAACACTTTCCCTTCACCCTTTGTCTGACATACGAATAGAACAGAGTGGTGACATTTAGTAGAGATAACCTGGAAATTGTTCCTCTTCGATTACTATTGCAAAGAGCAGTAGCTTTCTTTAACAGAATACATGTCATTGATTGGTTAAAATTACCCCAATACATCGTCTTCAACATGAAATAACTTCTAAAATATGAAATTTTGTCAAAAATGTTCAAAGTAAACTATGTTCAGCAGGAGAAATTACACCAGTATACAAAGTTTCAAACTGTTTAGTAAAAAAAAATTAATTAAAAAATCTATGAGTGAAACTGAACAGATCCATAACTTCTGTTACATTAGAAAATAATGAAATAATTAACTGATTAACATTTATCAAAGTTAACTTTTCGATTTACGGTGCCCACCTTTGGAGATATATATATATATATATATATATATATACACATACATATACATACATTATGTAAGTGTAATTATACACTAAATATGTAGCTAACAGTACTGCAAATTAAAGTCATATTCACATTATCGACATTATTGTTATTTCTGGATGGTGAACATTTGTGGGCTCCTTTTGTGAAGTATGTTTTCTGCAACTTGTGTCTTTGACAAAGCTGCAGTCTTGGATGAAGGAACAACTGAGACTGGACACCTGACTCCAAGAAAGTCATCAGGTACTCGCAACCCCTCTACTACTCAGGCAATGAGATTAGTGGTGGGGAAGTGCAATAACATTCTCAGGGAGACTCTAGGCATTGACAAAAATGAATTGGAAAATTTGTTCCAGAGGACTTTCTGGTTAAGGACTACCATGGATAATTTCCAGATGTCCTTGACCTCACAGTGTTATCAATGGGCACTACCTTTTCAAGACAAACTCTACAGGCACAGATGTGCTGTCAGACAATGTGTGCACAGAGCAGCAAAACCATTCTACGTGCACCTGAACAGCTGCTGTCGTGTGTGATATGAATCTGTCTATCAGCCGAGTCCATAGTGATGCTTGCCCTGCTGCCCTCCTTTAATTGGGCAGGTAAGGCAGCAGTTTTCCTTTGCTTGATGGCTTTGATAAAAGAGCTTGGCTGGTGGATGAGGTTGAAAGGCATGAGGACACAGACTTCCCTCTTGGCCTTTTTCAAGTTTCACTTGAAAAGGAAAACGAGGATAAAGGGGGAGGTGCTGTCCTTGAGTGAATTTAATGAAAGTGAGACTATATTTCCATAGGGAAATATAATTTGTCTTGGAAACAGGTAAGAATTGGTGATAGGAAAAGTATCTGGCCAGAGGAAATCTACCTTAAATAAACTCCACCCAAGCTATGTAGGCATTGATGATGATGACAGTGATGTTGTCACAAATTGTGAATGATGATAATGTTGTTGGTTACAAGTTTCCAATTGTCTCCAACTTCTGGTTCACTTCATTTCTATGCCAAGAGTGATAAGGAAGTACATCTCAAGAGTATGGACCATAAAGCACCATATTTTCAAGTGGTGGTGGGCATCTCATTGACATTTATATCACTCTAGAATCAGTCAAGTACAGATAAAGTTTGTGTATGTTTATGTTTTTTTTTTCAGACCCCTTTCATCATTGTTAGTGTCAAGAATTAAGTGCAGCATTTAAAATTCAAGTAGCTGTTTTCAAGATTCCATTTAAAGCCTGGTGTGTAGTCACATAATTTGTGAGGAGAGATTGCATGTGTATGTACATCTATGCTAAATGACAGTGGAACGTGGGCTTTGACTACAGAGGACTTGTGTGGACTTGAAAGAAATGAAGCTTGTATGCTCCACTGGATGGGTAATGTCAGTGTGCACACACACACAACAGAGTGTAAATGATTTAAGAGGTATAAGAGACATCAGATGATGTGTGCAAGAGGGAAGACTGTGCTGGTTTGGTCATGTGATGCCAAGCTCTAATTGTGGAGAGTACCGAGGAAGACCCAGGGGTAGACCCAGGAAGACATGGGATGAAGTGGTGAGAAAGGACCTTTGGATGCTGGGCCTCACTGACAAAATGACAAGGGACCAGTAAAATCACTGTCATCCATACATAAAGCCTTGTCCTTTACAGGGGCCAGTGCAACATAAAATGCACTCATGCAGGTGCTGTATAAATGCATCGATGCCAGTGGTTGGTGTTGGGAAGGGCATCCAACCATAGAAATCATGCTAAAACTGACAATTGGAGCCTGGACTGTTCCCCAGCTAGCCAGTTCCATGTCAAACCATCCAACCCATACCAGCATGGAAAATGGGCATTAAATGATGATGAGAATTTAAGACTTGAAATGACTATATGAAGAATAGGAGAGCAAGTGATAACCTACCGTCCCCATCCCTTATATTTTGTGGTTATTATATGCCAGACATTGGTAATTTCTTGTGTAAACACAATCATCATTTCAGGTTTTTTGGTTTTTTTTGTAGAAGCTATGGTAGTTGCAGTGATGGAATCTTTACAAGTTATTTCTTAATTTAAATGAGCCATCTACAACTAGCCAGAAACAACTATTTTCACTAATTCACTATCTAAATCAGAAGTTCATCACTATTTCTTACTTAATGACCCTTTCATTTTTATTTTACCCTACTGGACCTTTCATAGCCATTTGATGTTTACAAAAAAATATCCCACTTTTTTTTTTTTTTTTTTTTTTTTGTTAGGGATTGTATATAAAAAGAAATAAAATATTTTGTATACTGTAAAAGTATAACTGATTTATTGTACATAAATTTTAATAGGATAATCTGTTATGGACCACCCCTAAGGGCCATTTGGACTCTAATTGAGAACCACTGATCTAAATTATACATCATGAAACCTGATAGAAATAACAGGAAAGGCATCCCACCATGGAAAATCTTTCTAAACCAATTGATATACAATCATGAATTGTATATCACATACAACCCACCCCCTTTTTTTCTTTTCTTCCACTTGTTTAAAACAATAATGGTCTTTTGAATATTTCCAGTCTTTCTTAACCATTTTTTTCATTTTCTGAATAAAACACACATTGATATTTGTTTTCTTTCTCAAACTCAACAGCAAATATCAATTCCTCAAGAAATTTTTTGCATATAATATTATTCTTTGTCTGGATGTAGCAAGCTAGCAGAATCATCAACATGCCAGGTAAAATGCTTAGTGGCATTTTTTCTGGCTCTTTATGTTCTGAGTTCAAATTCTGCCAAGGTTGTCTTTGCCTTTCATCCTTTCAGGATCGATAAAATAAGTACCAGTCATGCACTGGAGTTGGTGTAAATGCTCCTCATGCGAAACTACTGCTCTTGTGCCAACATTTGAAATCAATGTCATTCAGCATGTCACCACTCATTGTTATTTATTTATTTATTTCAGGTGCCTGTAGCCTTACCCATAATTTTGTTCTTTGTGAGTTTGATAATTGTGGCATTAACATTTTATGAAAAACCACACGAGAGCCTTTTCGCCGCTGGAATCGTTGCTGTTGGTTGCATCATATATTTATTCTGTGTGAGATGGAAGAATAAACCATTGATAATCAGGACTTCATTATGTAAGTATTTATAAACGGGATGCAACTGGTGAAATATTACACATTACACAAATTCATTCAATATTTCAATTTTAACCCTTTAGTGTTTAAACTAGACCCCATGTCTGGGGCCCAAATATTCTACCAGCTTCATGTTCAAACAGGCCACATCTGACTTCTCATACCTACCCTGTAATGAATGATTAATTCAAAACTATGTCAATACTAATGAGTTTGCAAGGCCTTGTAGTAAAGCATCTGTTAATTTAATTTGCTCCCCCCCCTCTCAACAGTAGCAATAAGCTGCTATGGGACTTTACTGTATCTAGATTTTATGGAATGCAATTATTAGTTCATGCATGTATATAGGTGGCCTTTGACTTTTTGTATTCAAAAGGGTTTTTACAAACCAATATTTACATGCTGTTCTTTATAGTTGTATATGATGTGCTTCCAAGAGCCATAATTCTCTCAACAGTTTATAAAATTTGTATGACATTAAGAATATGTACGTGTACATACACACATGTAGCCGTCTTTCTCTATATATAGTGTATATATATATATATTTTATCGGTGTATGTGCGTGTACATAAGGAGGTGTGATTACTAAGCATCATTATAAAGTATGAAAGCTATTTCCTTCCAGATCATTGCATGTATTTCCACATCTTTTAAATGTTGAATTTTTATGACATTGCTTTTATTTTTCTACTTGTTTCAGATAAAATCACATGTGTTTTGCAGAAGACACTAGATGTAGTTGAGGTTGATGTTGATGAGGAATTGAATTGGGATTAAAAATGTGAAAGTACTTTCAGAATTGAAAGACCTCAATGCACCAGCTCAGAAAATAAGAAAACACTTTCTAACTGTTATCTTTGGATTCTGTATAGGTTCTATCTCTAGTCATTCAGTGGTTACCACATATAACTCTATATATATATAAGGTTATGTAGGGTATTAGTTTCGACCAAACCCAAAGATACAGGTAATACCAAGTAAGTGCTGTATACCAACTAGTTTTGCCTCTGTCGTGGTTGCAACATGAGTGGGGAATATAACATGGGTCGTGTATTAGCGTGTGTATGTATAAAGAGAGAAGAGAATAAAGAGAACAATGGCAAAGTTAGAAATAAATTTTATGGATAAAGTCTTACAGCTGTTTCAGGGAAAATCCAATGTATCCCTTCATCGGAGATAGTAATAGTAGAGGAA
Organism: Octopus bimaculoides; assembly: GCF_001194135.2. Classification (NCBI taxonomy): domain Eukaryota; kingdom Metazoa; phylum Mollusca; class Cephalopoda; order Octopoda; family Octopodidae; genus Octopus; species Octopus bimaculoides. Next base: position 54,866,484 of record NC_068996.1, read on the forward strand.
TGGATTATTACATCTATAAGAGGAGAGTTGTAGTAGGAAGTGAGAGCGATGCGCTGAAAAAAGAACAAAGAAGAAACAGTACTTGGAGTGTAGCTCCATTCCAGCAGTAAACATCCATGTAAAGAATCCTTGTGGGTATTTTCCGGAGATAATTGTAGTAGCAAAGGTGGATATATATCACATCGTGTCCGGAGTATTCTGTGTGTTGTTTACACTCCAAG
>NC_068996.1:54867154-54869631 GCF_001194135.2 Octopus bimaculoides
TATATATATATATATATGCATATGTGTGTGTACATATATCATCAGCATTTAACTTCTGTTTTCCATACTGGCATGGATTGGATGGCATGACAGAAACTGGCAGGAACAGAAGCTGCACCAGGTTCCATGATCTGTTGTGGCATGGTTTCTACAGGTGGATGCCCTTCCTAATGACAACCACTTCATAGAGTGTAGTGGGTGCTTTTTATGTGGCACTTTGGTTTTAGGATCTCAATTCTGTTGTGGTGGTGGATCTTTTCAAGTATAACAATGTACCACATATCTCGATCTTCTGTAATCTCCTTTGTACAGCATTTTGAGACCATCCTTCACTACTTTGCCTTGTGTCTTCCAGGGACCCCTTTTCAACAATTTCCCTCCAACTTTAGTGATCAGCACTTCTTTATGCGATTGTCCTCATCCATCCACATCACATGACCAAACCAATGCAGTCTCCTCTCTTGCACACTGCATCTAATTCCCCTTATGTCCAGCTTCTCTCTCAGTACACTAATTAAGAGTTGAACTTTCTGTGCAGCCTCCTTCACTGCTAATTAGGTGTGAGTGTTGAATTGTTGGTAAATAATCATAGAACCAGCTGGGGTTAAAAAGATTCTTGGTAATAACATCCTTTCTAGTGCCGGTGCAACAATAGAACATGCTCACTACACTCTCTAAAGTGATGTTTTGTGACGGAGCATCAAGCTGGAACATTCAAGTGCTGCTCTGATTCGTCTTGTTATATGGTAACTCTGAACAACAAAGAACTGGCTCAATCTGTGCAAACATGTCCAGCCATGGGGGATTATTTGCTTGTTTAAAAACATGCGAGAACCAGCCACAAGGTGCATCTGGCTATAGAAAATCTTTCTCAAACTCCATCCAACCCATGTGAGTAATGGAAAAGTGGACAATGAGAATGATGACGTATATATGTGTGTGTGTATATATATATATATATATAGTTTATTGTTTCATTAAGGTATGATCAACAATGAAAGTACTCTATCCAGTGAGAGATAGATATCATTTAATGTACACGGTAGCTCTATCTTTATATTGTATACATTAATGATATATGTACATATATATGTTCTTACATATGTATCTCTCTCTCATATATATGTATGTATGTGTATACACTCACACACACATCAATTTTTGTTGATTCACCAAGGAATATTAAATTACTGTGTAAGTGTTGAGTATTCTTTAATGGCTCTAGATTGACAGTTTTATGTTTTCCTGCCTTCTCCACTGCTAATCTGACCCTGTTGCTTCTTGAATTATCTAATGTTTGAATATATATGTTAAAATATTATGATGCAAAAGCTATTGAAAAATGTTTATCTCTGTATTTTTATAAAAAGTCATCTGAGTAATAAAGCTGTTTCAAGCTTGCATTTTCTATCTCATTCCTGGCATTCATGGGAAAATGAAAATATTTCAAATCTAAAATGGTTCTGTTACAAAATTCTGTTGCTGTTTAAACAATTTTTTTTTAAGCCACTCACTTTGACACATGCTTTTTGCTAAACCAATCTGAAAAGGAGGCTGATACATAACGATGCTTAGCTTCATGAATACAAGATACTAACAATTCAGTTTTTTTCTTCAAACTGTTACTGCCTTAAAACAAAATTCATAATTTTTGCCTTAACCTTTTAGCAAATAAACCAGCCATATCTGGGACCCAAATACCTGTTCCATGCTCAAACTGGCCAGATCTGGCCTCTTACACTTATTCTACAGTGTCATTCTCAAGATAATCACATCATCAAAATCTTAACCCTATAACATAATACTTGATTAATTCAAAACGATTTGAATGAATAAACATTTCATTTTTCAGAATAATCTGAATGCTAAAGGGTTAAAGCACACAGCTTACACCACATTTTTGATTTAAAGTTACTATTCCTCCAGACTTGTACTTTGTCTGCAATCAACCAAATAATTTTAAATTCATTAAAGACCTGTCTCATGTAAGTGCTCTTCAAATTTCAAGAAAACCATAGCACATCTTTCATCAAGGCTGACAAATAAATATTGATTTTTATAATACTGAATTTTTGGTTTCCCCAATAAATACTTGTGGTTCATTACTGTTGTTTGTTTCTATTTAATACCTTACTATACTTATGTCTTGGACAAGGGCCCGGGAACAGGGGGTGCAGCGGGTGCACCCGCACACCCTAGAGTTTTCAGGGGGTGCAAGATCAAAATTTGCACCCCCTACATAATCTTACCAGTTGCTAAAATGTATCGGTATAAAATGCTGAAGTTCGATCTCGTTTCAAAACAAAGAAATAAATAAATATATAAATAAATAAAAGTGATGAAGCTAGCATAAAATTCCCTAGGGAGTTCTGAAGGCAAGTAGCTTCAAAATACAAAAAAGTAAGTGACAATAACAACAGTAGCAGCAACAATAACAACAACAAAACCAGCATGTATGGTTAATTTTGAATATATAG
>NC_068996.1:54871519-54872395 GCF_001194135.2 Octopus bimaculoides
GATTTAATTAGTTTGATAAGTGCCTCTGCACGAAACTCTCGAACCTTCAGTCACTATGTAACTTTCTCTGATGAATAAATCTATACTTATTGAGACTGACTCAACATAAGTTCTATTTTTCTTGTTTGAACCACTAACCTCTGATGAGAACCCAATAATGTTCGGAAATCGATTAAAGTTGTTCATCTTTTTTTTTCAATCTACAGAAAAATGGCAAAATTTGTTCTCTTTATAAATATACGATATATATATAAATATAAATAGACCTCGATAATCGGCTCAGGATTCTCCCCAATGACTTTACAAAGGTCACTTGGGGCCCCAGTTCGCCGTGAAACCATTTGATAGCTGGTATCGTTACAAGGTCTATTTATAGTTACCCACTTCTCTACTTGTAGAGTAAGCTCTCCTCCGGTTATATAGTTTTACCGTATTTTATCACAATGTGTATATATATATATATATGTACAGAGAGAGAGAGAGGTAGGTACATATGCAAGCACATACACACATGCATATACATACGAATGTATGTATTTGTGTGTCTGTATGTCACCCCCACCATCGCCTGATAACTAATGTTGATGCGATTATGCCCCTGTAACTTGGCGGTTCGAAAAAAGAGGCGATAGAATTAATACGAGGCTTCCAAAGAATAATTCCTGGCGTTGATTTCTTCAAATAAAAGACGGTGCTTTAGTATGGCCTATCGTCTTTTGAAGCATATTGGATGGGAGGTCATGTTGCTGGTTTTGCCAATAAAAACAAGCACTATTTATGTGATGTTCGCTATTTGTTTTTCAGGTTTTTGTTCGACCAAGACGGACTATAATGTAATCTGAACCTTTCCCCCCTTATTTATTATTTTTATTTTTA
>NC_068996.1:54874067-54884291 GCF_001194135.2 Octopus bimaculoides
AAAGCTGGAGATGAATGTTTTGAAAACATTCTGAACTATCTTTCAGAATGGTTTACTTTTCAATGAAATGTCATTTTGTTATTTTTCATGTTTTTATTCAATTAATCTGCAATTTTCTTCTTGTATTAGATGGATAACCCACCCTCCATTTACAGCAAGTAGCGAGCATCTCGTTTTTTACCTGTGTGCTAAATTTGACTACTTACGACTAACACGGGCACATGCACAAATTTGTGACATGCATACTCCCAGAACTCGGATCCTCACTTCTCCAGTAGTGCCAAATTTTGAAACTGAGTTTGCACCCCCTAAGCAAATTTTGTTCCCGGGCCACTGGTCTTGGAGGAAAATGGTAATCTATCAAATTAAGGAATTCCCTAAATTAGATATTTGTGTTGTACCATAGAATATTCCTTTTCTTATTCATATACTTGTTTACTCTCAGTGTCTGATCTTATAGGTAAACCCATCATTTCTGAGTGTTTCCCTAGAACTTTACATTGTTATACCATATGCGTGTGTGTGTGCGTTTATAAGTCTAATATTTTAGACCAGATTTTATTTTAAATTACAGGGGTTAACATTTATACATGTAATACTTTTGAAGGGTTGAAATCTAAGGTACAAATTAAAAACCTGTAGGAAAGACTTCCGCCCGTCTCCCCACCCCCATTTTCTTGCAAATTATTGTTTTTCTTTATCCAAAAAGCCATGTTTTCAGATATGGAGATTCTGGAAAAATTGCCAAAAATTGGAATTAAAAATTTTTTTTGCCCGATCCTTACTCCCTCCCCCAATTCTTCATTTTTCACTTTTCCGTAAACCTAACCCTAAAACTTTAACCCTAAAATCCTAAGCCTAAAACCATAACCCTAACCTTAAAATTCCAAGTCGAAAAATTTTTGGAAATTTTTTTCAGAATCATAATCTCTGTATTTTTCCACATATTTTGAAAAAAAAATTTGTGAAGAAAGTTGAAAATGAAGAATTTGCAGATTCATATTTTCTGTAGCTGAAAACGGGTTTGTGTAGAAGAAAAAAAATTAAGTGAAAAAAATAGGAGTGCTTTTGTTGGGGATACAAAAGGAAGTCTTGCCAGACCTGTATCAACAAGAAAACACAACTGATTTTCCAAACGAATAAAGGGAGAAACAAAATACTGAATTATTATGAAAAGACATCTTGCGTACACATCAAAACTGACATCCTACTAAATAAATATTACCCTGGAACTTTGATTTTTTACTTGTATTCACTACTCTATATCAATGAAGAGGATCGGCCTGCAAAAGTCAGGTACCACATAAAAAGCACTCATACCAGTTTCACATAAAAGCACCCTGCAGACTCTGTAAAGTGGTTGGCATTAGGAAGGGCATCCAGTCATAGAAACTATGCCAAATCAGGCTGGAGCCTGGTGCAGCTCTCCAGCCTTGCCAGCTCCTGTCAAACTGCCCAACCCATACCAACATGGATGATAATAATAAAAATGATGAAGCTTACAAGTACTGGAATAAAAGAAAATAGTAAGTTTTAATTATGCATATGAAACTACTAAAAAGAAATTTAGTTGGTATTAAATTAGAAATAGAAGGCAATGCTCAGACCTCCCAAACACAGAAGCTCACTAAAATCATGCAAAATCCCACTGTTCATCCTCTTCAGCAATGAATAACTCTTCATGACCATCAGCGAGAATGTCATCATATGAATCCTCTCCATCTTTGCTGTCTGTAAATAAAGATTGTACGTCATTTACTGCTTCTTCAGTCATCATTAACTTAACATGTATTTATCTTCTGTTACCAGACACTGTATTTTAAATGCCACTCTTGTTGAATAATTTGATGATAATTTCATTATTTCTTTCTTACTATGAATTAACAATCTATTTACATCAAAACCACAACCAGAATCTCAATCAAAATCAAAATGGAAATTGTAGTTGTGGCCGATGCCACTGACTCCTGACTAGCTCCCGTGCTGGTAGCATGTAATAAGAATTGTTCAAGTGTGGGTTGATGCCAGTGCCGCCTGACTAACTCCTCTTCCCTGTGGCATGTAAAATGCACCCACTACACTCTCGGTGTGGTTGGCATTAGGAAGGACATCCAGCTGTAGAAACATTGCCAAATCAGATTGGAGCCTGGTGCAGCCTTCTGGCTTGCCAGTTCCCAGTCAAACCGTCCAACCCAGGCCAGCATGGAAAACGGATGTTAAACGACAATGATGATGATGATTACAGACCAGCTGTAGTTAGTGAAACCTACAGGACCCTTCACATACTTCCTCCTCTTATGAATGATTTCTCTCCTTTTCACACCCAGTTACTCTATCTGTATCTTTATCAATTGATGCCAACATCAAATAGTTACAGAACATCTATAAATTCATTGACAATTACTGTTGTGTCACTGTTTTATGATCAGGCATTATCAACAACACTCTTCATTACATGTGACTTAAGCAGTCAAACAACCACTTTCCTTTCATCAGACTGCAAATTTCAAACTTTTTTCATCCAATGCATCTTCCAAACCTTTCATTTGTACATTTATAACTAATGCTTTTTGGCACAATTTTGATCTTAAAAACACTTTGCAGTCTTTTGTTTTTTTTTTTTTATGACTTCAGACAAAAGATGTGCTTTTGATATCTTGTATGGGAATAATTGAAGATTATTTTTCAACAAATTATGCATAGTTCCATACTGGTTCCAGCTTTTGAAGTGAATTTTCTGATGCTTCTTTTTGGGTTACGCCTGATCTTTTCTTTGGTATTTTTTATGAGTTTTTGAGATCTCACTGGTCAAGGTGGAGTACCGGTCTCTTTTATTCATTTGATTACTCTATAGACTCTTAATCTGCTGACAGTGGGTTTCAAAATCTTGAAAATTTTGCTAGGAGTTTTCCCTTTCTTGAATAGTCCTTCAATTGCTTTACTTATTCCACTCATATTAGCTTAAATACTCGCTTCAAGTATAAATTGGCTTCAATTCTACCTTAAATGTTAAGAGTATTAAATTCCTAAAATAAGAAAAGTAATGTTAATTAGATTTCAGTAAAATAAATATTTGCACTTGAGTTGATCAGCCTGTGTATATATATATATATATATATACATATATGCCTCAATTCCAGTATATACCACAATTAATAAATATATGTATGTATGCAAATTTGTTTGTATGTACAAATGTACAAGCAAACATCGTCGTCGTCGTCATCTAAGCTAGCATGGGTTGGACAGTTTGACAGGATTTGAGAAGTCTGAGGACTATCCCATTTAACAATTTCTTCTCTGACATGATTTCAACAGCTGAATGCCCTCCCTTACCAAAGTGTACAAGATGTCCACTTTTCTTATTTTCTTTTTTTTTTTTCTTGGTATCAGCGCTAATGGTCATTGCCTCTTAACCTGAAAGGTTAAAGGCCCAAAGTGATCCCTGAGACTGAGGGTAAGTAAAAGAGAGTGGACGATGGTTATTGGTGAATGGATGAAGAATGGCAAGTGGAGAGGATGGAGGAATGTGGAAGATAACAGACCAGAGAGGAAGAATCTGTAAAAGGACTTACTGAGAAAAAGGAAGGATCGTTTAATCAGTATAACATTATCCAATTTTTATTTTGCGTAGCTATATCTTAGTGCTCACTCCTTTATAAGTTTCAGAGATGTGCATTACCTTTCTCAGTACCTTATATAGTTTACTATCATCATCATCATCATCATTGTCGTTTAACATCTGCTTTCCATGCCAGCATGTGTTGGACAGTTTGACTGAGGGCTGGCAAGCCAGAAGGCTGCACTGGAATCCAGTCTGATTTGTCAAGGTTTCTACAGCTGGATGCCCTTCCTAACGCCAACCACTCCAAGAGTGTAGTGGGTGCTTTTTATGTACCACCGGCACAAGGGCCAGTCAGGTGGCTCTGGCAACACCCATGCTTGACTGGTGCTTTTCAACTGACATATGGAGTTGCGCGTATCCATATGATAAAGCATATTATATGAGCACTTTTAATAAATAAGAATGATAAAATGTTTTATTAGAGCATTAAATATGCAAGTCTTTATTCAACATCAAACATTAAAAATAAACATGAGGAGGTCATTGAAACAAAATTTCTCTCAGCAAATTTTCCTAAGGCAAAAAATTACCTATAACCGGATTTGTGAAATAGACCATGCAATTCTTTTTACAGTTCACCTGTTAAAAAAGTAAGTAGGTCTTACAGATATTTGATCTGATGAATCTGTCTTTTCATGACTTTAAAACTGAGATCGTTTTCTTCAGCTATTTTCTTAAATCTGTTAGCTATTTCACTACAAATATTACTCTATCTAACAATTTGTTTATTTTTCCGTGTGCTACTCTTAGCGATTCTATTATTTACTCAAACTACTCTGCTCTAAATTTTGTTAATGTGTATAGTATCTGCATCTTATTTTGAATATTTTCAAACTTTTTTTCTTGGTTCCTTTGATCAGCCTGACCCTGTCGTTCCCTGTGTAAACATAACAAGAGGAAGTACTGAATAAGCTTAAGCCATTCACAAGATTAGCCCATTTATGACAGATTATTCATCACTTTTACAAGCTCTACCATTTGAATGTTTAACATTTTCTCACATTGTAATGAGTTCACCATCCACTATGGATGTTCTGTAATGTGAATACACTTTTTCCATACACTTTAGGTTGTTTCTCCATTCTTAGATTCAATGTAATTTCTACATAATATTTGAGGAACTTTACGCAGTATACATATTTCTCTTGCTCTTGTGTTAGTTGGTCAATAGAACAATCTGTTTTATAAGATATTTCTTTGAAAAGAAGTAAAACTGCTGAGAGCGTAGATCAACAACCAAAATAGCCAATGTACATCATATGAGCTACTCCAAAACTAAGCATACACAATGCAGGTTAAGATATTTACTTTGTAACCAGGTGAACTCTGGATTTGATCCTACTTTTTACTGTAGTTTGGGTTGACCAATGCCTTTGTGGAATTTGGTACAAATCCAACATGTTCATCTATAGCTGTCATCATCTGTGAAATTAGATCTTCCCCTAAGTATTTTCCAAAGAAATCATTTTTGATTTCTTCTAATTTTTAATCTCTTCTTTTACCTTTGTCAGTCACTCAAGATTGCCAACAAATTTTTGTTTTCTTTTTCCTACAAAAAGGAAAAAATTCAATTCATTAGCAAATTGTTTTGTCATTTAGTACATATCTAGCTACTTGATTTATTTACAAGATCATCAGCAGCAGCAGCAACATCATTTAACGTCCACTCTCCATTGGCTTTGGCTTTGTTTCTACAGCTAAATGCTCTTCTTAATGCCAACAAGATATTCATATAAAATACGTATGGTATTAAAGGTTGTCTTCTTTTGCTTAAACTTGTATCTTAAAAGCAGTTTTGCTCAAATATTCTGCAACAGAGCCCAATAAATAACTGTATGTCTAAGAATGCAATATTGTTCTTCAAAAGCCAACTGCAACAATAAATGCAGAACACTTTTATTTATTCAATGATAACAACCTATTCCAAATTAAATACTAATTGTAATTTACAAAACCAGGGAATAATGTTGTGGTGGACTCAAACCCAAGTTGTCCTAGTTACGCACTTCAAGCCATGACTCTTTCACATGTATAATTGAGTTATCAGCCAATCAACAGCTGACGTTCACTCGAAAGCTTCCTCAGACAACACAGACCCAGTACTGTAGCAGCTCAGGTATTCTAAGTGCCTATAACTATTAAACACCATGTCAACAGCCTCAGATATCTGCTAAGCGTAGATGTAGTTGTGTTGAAAGAACATGTGGGTAAATTTTTATCTGAGATACCAGACGAACCTGCATTGCAACAGAAAACTCAAAGAAAGGCAGCTCTATCCAAGTTGCTACTTCACTAGAAGAAGTTCTAGACAGAGCGCCAAGAAGTGAGTGGGAAAGAAAAATACAATTACACTAAAGGTGCTGCCCCACATGGCCACAGCCTCTAGCTGAAACCAGTAAAGGTTAAAAAAGAAAACAAAAATAAAGATAAAAAGAAACTGAGGGAAATTATCAAAATATTACCTCTCTGGTATACCTTTTTGTCCCGGAAATATAAATAATATCGAAGACGAAGGAAGACTTATAAAATGTAAAAGGAATAAAGATAAAACATAAAGAATAAATGAAAAATGAATTTATCTATAAATGTTAAAAATTTTAAGAAAAAGCATTATCAAGGGAAATAATTCTCCTTTAGCTAATTGCTCGTTTTGGTAAAATATTTAAGACGTTGATGTAGTCCCAGAATCATGAAAACGTTGAACAAAATGCTCTGCTGTTTCGCATATCGTGTCTGAGTTCAAACCCATCATAGTCTCCCAGCCAAGTACTTAGAGCAATGTAATCGACTAAGTCTAAACCTCAAATTTCTACCATGGATTTTCCCCCATTGACTTCCTTCTATTACATGAACAATAATGGACATGGAAACAATGAAGAAGTTCGTGTTGCGGAATTCTACCTTACGGCAAGATTTTCAAGGCGGTTACTTTTCGTATGGGGAGGATGCACGCCTCTGTCTTCCTCCCTGTTAATATATATTCACATTCATTCATGCACATATGTGTGTGTTTGTAAAATGCCCATTAAAGAGCTTGGCATATAATCACTATTTTATAACCTCATGTGTTAAGAGTCTTCTTGGTTATGAAGATTACAGAATATTCTTTAAAAAAAAAAGAAAAAGACATATTATAAAATTGTTTATTTATATGTAACTAATTACATAATATACTCTCCAGGTGTGATTATTACATGCGCGTGCACACACACCCAGAGGCAAATCCATGATAAAGAAAAACAGGAAGAAATGATAAAAATCAATTAGACATAAACAGTGAATACAATATGTTCACTCCGTATGTATAATTGATTGATGCTCAATGAAAGCTTTAGAAGGAACCAAAATAAGAATACAAATGACGTTTGGGTGTGGCTCAAGAAAATCCAGGGTGGATTAAAAGGAGGAAGGAACAGATGGCTCGGAGAAAAACACGTGTTTTGTTACATGGCCAAAAAATAACTACATACATACATACACACACACGCACCCATACATATACACCTACACACACATACATACATACACATATACATATTCACACATACATACATACACACACAAACACACACATACATACACACACACGCACACACACACTATGACTGTTGAAGTGTTCCCATTTGGCAAAAGTGCTTTCTATCTTAATTGGTGCCATTAAGAGGTTCACAAAGAACTGAGTCACAATCCTCACACTTAGAACAGAGAGTGGAATGATCGTCTCCATAGCCATATATTTTTCAAAGGGAATATTCCAAGGAGATAGTCTCTCTGTACTTCTGTTTATTTCAGTGTTAAATCCATTATTGCTCCTGCTACAAAAAATAAATGGCTCCATGTTAGGGTCTGCAACTGCATGAGATATTAATGTAACTCATAATTTCTTCATGGAGGACCTCAAGATTTATGCTAAAAGTTAACAATGCCAAAAATCAACTGGAATTAATGACATTTTCATCTTACATACAAATGGAATTTGACGAGAAGAAATGTTCTTATTTGATTGTTGAATGAGGAAAATAAGTCCCCCATACACAAAACCTGTGCATCAATGGTCTCACTATCTCTCCTGTCTCACACAAAGAATGCTACAAGGACATTGGCATTGATGGAAATATATCATACGAAGATACTGTGAATAAAGGTAGATTGACCCAAGAATATTAAACCAGATTAAGTCAAATATGGCAGTCTGAACTCTCCGCTTACAACAAGACAATATCCCACAATGCATTTTCAGTACCAGTGCTGACTCCAATATTTGGGATACTTGACTGTTCTGTAGAAGAAATCCGCTCCAGAGACATCAAAACCCACAAGATTCTAATACCAACTGGAAATCTCAAAAAATAATAATAATAATAATAATGATATCAACAGATGAGAATTTGTTGGTAGGGTCTTGAGATCAGTGCAGACAGCCTTTGAATGTTGCATAGTCTCTCTCTCACACAGCACTTGCAAAACAACAGCAGCAAAAATACATTAACTTAGTGCTGTAAAAGTGAAGAAAACAATACCCTATGAGTTAGAAGTGAGCTCCTCAAGAAGTACTGTCTTTCTGTTGACCTCCCATACAACCCCAAATCAGCCAGACGAGCATACCTCAAAGAAGACCTGGAGGTGAAATGCTCAGCATACCAAAAAAAAGACCATGCATAGGTATGTTTCTCATTGACTTGAAGAAGATAGTAATATGACACTTTGAAGGCTATGCATTTTCAATTCAAGAACAGGAGATTGCTACTAAATACCTAATCAACAAAAGACACAGTGAAGCCATTGGAGTTCCAAGTTGCAACCGAAAATGTAGATTATGTCATATTTTTGTGGAAGACATCACACATTTGATTAGCAGCTGTCCAAAAATGCCATCAAGGTACTACCTCCCTATCCTACATGACATTGTCGCAAAAACAATATACAATGCCATTCAGGTAAAAGAATGTCCTGGAATAAATATAGAGAATCTTCCTGTTATTGAATACGTACACATATATCAACACAAGGAATACTGGTCGAACATTCTCATCAAAACATCTGTCAAGTGTAAGCATAATAGGCCGGATATTGTGGGACAGACAAGAAAAGGCATGTACCGTCATAAAGGTCAGCGGTCCTGCTGATGTGAATACCTCTTTGGAAATCAAAGAGAAGGAAGATAATTATGGACAACTGCTTCGAAACCTTCAGCTTCTATATGTGATCTATATCCAGGTCACAAATTTACCAATGATTAATTGGAACACTTGATTTTGTAAGTAAATGCCAAACTGTCAGTCTGGATAAGCTTGGGTTTTCAGAAAAAGACATCAACAAACCAACTCACACATTACAAATACAATCTGTAAGTGGAACAGTAAAGATATGCAAGACTTTTCCCAGATTTAAAATGTGACACTGTTTTTGTCATCTACATTTCCAAGATGGAGCTTTGTATCGTTGTTAGAAAGCAGCTCCTTCCTCAGAGGAATAATTTAAACGACTAAATACAGAAAAGACAGAGACATACAGACAGACACACACACACACATACACAAACATATTAGGCCGTTGATTGTAATGGCTGGTCAGAGAGTGACCATTGGTTTCGCACCTATAAAGCGCTTAGCTCTATAGGCAATTTGTCAGACAAAAATAGCCAGAAGCACTTAACCTCTCTACAACCGAAAGGAGGAAAACATCGTGGTCGCTTAATTTTGTAAGCAAAAATTACCAGAGTGAAACTCTGCAGATACAGTCTTGTGCGAGTTGGAGTTATCCCCCCTTACATTGGTTTCAGCCATATCTACATCGACTTTCGAAGTTGGTAACGTTTTGCTAGTCGACAAATTCCATATTTACAAGAAAGCTTCATTTTGGGAATTAAAAAATCAAGTGAATTTTTTAGGATCCTTGCTCTTTCAGCCAAGCAAAGCTTACATCGTTTGCTCCCGTTGAAATATGGCCCTGGTTCTTCTCGAAGTCTTCTCTTTTAAACACCATACGTAGTTGGCTAAGGACGTGATGTTGCGTTTCTCTATTTGTTATGGGGTACTTTCTGTTTGTCAAAATATCTGTCGGAGTTTCAGATCTCTGGTGTTTATTAAGGCGGATGATTTCAGAAGTTTTGTCTGGAAATATACTGATGATGTATCAACAACTACCATGCTTCAAAACGGAAAGAAGAAAACTAAGATAGCTAAATTATGGTGTTTATAACTATCCGACGAATAATTACAAGAACAAGAAAATTTGTAAAAATTAGAAAATAAATTATGGATCTTTGGGGTTTGACGGGCAACATTTTTTTTGTAGTGTTTTTGGTACCGAAACACTTTCAAACTTCGAATATTTGTATATTTTGTGGTATAGAACAGATAAAAAAATTTGTATTCGAAGTTATTTCATGTAAAAAGTTGTCGTATTTCGGTAATTTCAACCAATCACTGACGTCTATTGAGGTGAAAACAATTAATGCTGTAACGGTGTCATGGGAACTTTTCCCTTGAATAAAATTAGTCCCGTTGTTTGTCAACAACAACTACCCGTGTTACTCTTATTTATGACATCGTTCGTGCGTTTGTACTGGTTTTAGCTTTAGGCTTTTAGGGTCAGGG
>NC_068996.1:54884381-54903361 GCF_001194135.2 Octopus bimaculoides
GGTTAGTTTTAGGATTACGGTTAGGGTTATGATTATTTTTGCCATAACCATAACCCTAACCCCAACCTTAACCCTAAAACCCTAACCCTAAAACCCGAACCCTAAACCCTTACTAGGGAATAATGATATAATTAAACAGGGAATAACACACTTGACACCGAACAGCACTAACTGTATCCAGCTGAATAGACGTCAGTGATTGGTTGAAATTACAGAAATACGACAACTTTAACATGAAATAATTTGCGATGTACAATTTTTTGTTAAGAAGGTTAAGAGAAGAAGTTGTTTTGTATGACACATTCTACCAGTATCCCAAGTTTGAAAGTGTTTCGTTAAGAAAACAAATGTTGCCCGTTAAACCCCAAAGATCCTAAATTATTAATAATAATGTTTTCAAATTTTGGTACAAGGACAGTGATTTTAGGTGAGATACAAATCAATTCTTTTCTACTCTAGGCACGAGGCACGAAATTTGTGGGGAAGAGGCCAGTGGATTAGATCGACCCCAGTACGCAACTGGTACTTAATTTATCGACCCTGAAAAGATGAAAGGCAAAGCAACCTTGACAGAATTTGAACTCAGAACATAAAGACAGACAAAATACTACTAAGCATTTCACCCAGCGTGCTAATGTTTCTGCCAGCTCCCCCCACCTTCTGATACAAGTCAATTACATTGCTTAAAGTGTTCAAGTGACACTTTATTTTATTGACCCCAGGAGGGTACAAAGCAAAGTCAACCTCAGCAGGACTTAAACACAGAACATAAAGAACCCGAAGAAATGCAACTAAGAAGTTTGTCCGATGTAGTAACGATTCTGCCAACTCACTAAGAGGAATTATGATGAACAATGGCACACATTGTTGTAGAGTGCCGCACGTTGGCCTAGGAAGAATAAAAGAAATGGACACAGAAAGTTTTACATCAGAAAGTTTGTCAAAAATGGGGTTTTGAAGCAGGAAATACATGGTTAAATCATCAGGTAGAAAGAGTACTTGTGTTGGAACAAGCCAGATATTACAGTAAGAGACAAGGAAAATCGAATTTGGTTACTGATTGGTTTATCATGTCCATTTGCTACTAGGATTATGAAGAAAGCAGAAGTTGAAAAAATACAATCCCTAAAAATTTTGAGATTTCGAGAATTTGGAACATGAAATCAGTAATGATTGTACCGGTAATAATTGGTGCATTAGATAGTTGAAGGAACTTGGAACAAAATGTCCAGTAGAGCATCAACAAAAGGTTTGCTTCTCAGAAGGTTTTGGACACTTGATGCCTTTGTGGAATCAAGTAGATATTTAAGGTTTCAGGTGGTAACTTGCTACCCACATAAATTCTACCCGGAATAAGACCAGTCCCGAGTCATGGAAATGATAATAATAATAATCCTTTCTACTACAAGCACAAGGCTTGCACTTTCAGGAGAGTGGCCTAGTGGACTACAATAACCCCAGTGTTGGACTGGTACGTATTTTATCGATCCTGAAAGGATGAAAGGCAAAGTCGGCCTCGGCGGAATTTGAACTCAGAACGTAAAGACTGATGAAATGTTGCTAAGCATTTCGTCCGGCGTGCAAATGATTCTGTTATATGGACTGTTAGATATGTAATTCGTCTGACGTTCCGTGTGTCACTGGATCGTCTGAGTTCATTGTTTCATTGTTGTTGTCTTGTGTGACTGTCGTAGTAAAATGTCATTAACAGATATGGCGGACATGACTTTTGTTTATTCATAACGAACATTGGGTGAGTGCATTCTTTGTATGTAAATGAATAATAAATGTAATAATTAAATTGTACAACTCGTGTTATCTCTGCGAGTCACCCGAGGGAAATACAACAGATTCTATCACCTCGCCATCTTAATAATAACAAGAGCACTCAGAGAGCGGAAACTTCCACCAAGGCAACACCAACGTCCTCTCAACGATTAGCCAGAGATGATTTTTAAAATGAGAATATCTCAACTGCTATTACAAATGAGAATACTAAAAATGAATCCAACCGCTCTCAAAAATTAAGTAAAAAAAAACGGAAAATAATCCAGAACCTGTGTCCAGTTCACTCAAGGACACCCTCTTTCAAGTTAAACTTGAAAAAGTTAATGAGGGCTTTACCAAAAAGAAATGTCTCTGCCTCGTTCCTTTCAGCCTCATCCACCAGACAAGCTCTTTCGCCATAGCCACCAAAGGAAAACTGCCTTGCCTGCTCGATTAAAAGAGGGCGGTTGGGCAATCATCACCATGGACTCAGATGTCAGATGGATCCTTCCCACACACACCAAAATCTATGGCACGCCTAAAGCGCCACGCAAAGGGAACTGGAAGCAAACTGACCGCCTGACCATTGGAACTTGTCCTTTCCATGAGAAAATTAACAAGAGACGCTCCAACTTTATCAAGCAATAACTGGGGCAAGGCACGACGGTCAGATGATTAATAATGCCGGAGGCGATGCAGGCATACGCCAACTCTATCCGACCTTTCAAGGACAGCTTCCTCTCTGCCCATTTCTGAGTAAGACTGGCAACTCTGTTCGTCACCTCATCTCAATTCTTATCCACCTGGAGGTCAGGACCGAACTAGACCCCTAGCCATTTGACTGCTCTGTCAGTCCAGCATCCGACAACGCTGTTTGACGGCATTAACCTGTTTCTCCAGGTGCCCACTGACTTCTCGGCATTGATTTTGGCCCCTTCAACTGACACATATTCCTCCACTCCGGAGGTGCCCGACACCATGACAGTGACATCGTCCGCGCATGCTGACACTGCCCTCCTGTGTTCTAGTTCAAAAGGGATACTCCTCATTTGTTCCAACTTCCGCAGCAGTGGCTCGAGAGCCAACACGTACAGATGACGTGACAGCGGGCAACCCTGACGGACCGAACATGCGATGCTAAATGGTTCCAATAGACAACTGTTTACTTTGACCATCAGGGCCCCATCGAAGCCAGCTTTAGTCCCAGCCCTCTCTATGATATATCGCATAAGGTGGAAATTGTCGTGGATAGACCTGTTCAGGAAAGCGCATGTTTGTGCTTCCTCTACTAGATTACCAATAAGCACCAACCTTTTCGCTAACACCTAGGTCAAAATCTTAAACTCAGTGTTTAATAGAGTTACAAAAATTTTCTAGTATGTCCCCCACTGTCGGCGTCCTTCTTCAGCGGTGTCACCACATCCCGACTAACAGCACTAGGAATTCTCCTGTTCTGTTGCCAGTTGCAGCAGACGTCTGCCAAGAGGTTGCCAAACAAATCCATCATGAATACATAGAATTCATAGGGCAGACCATCTAAACCTGGTGGTTTGCAACTTGTGCAATCACTCATCACCTCTCATATTTCAGTGGCCGTTATCGACTTTTCGCAGAACCTCACGTCCGCTGCTGAGAGCCGCGACAGGTCGTCTAGGTATGAACTAAAGTTCGCTACCTATCGCCCTCCCTAAACAGTTGCGCGAAGTGCTACTGAAAAGCCACACATATCTGCTCAGAACCATGTAGCACACGCCAGTCCCGATCCATCAGACATGGCTTTGTTGCCACATTGCATCTCCACGGTTCAGGTCCATTGGACGGTTTTAGTTCCCTCATGTTTGAGAACAGGGGCATTAGCTATGACACCGCATCCTTCGTGTTTCGCCTCAAAGAAATTATCAAGAGCCATTCTCACTGCTAACATGTCAGTCGTGATGCCTTCACTAATCGCCCCTTCTAGTTTGCTAACTAGTTCTCCCTCTAATATATTTCTTTTTATTGCTACTGCCGCTTAACTAATTTGCTTATCTGGTCCTTGTAGTCTTTGCGTGCCGAAAGGACGCGTTCAATTTCCAGTAACCAGGTCCCTGTTTACAAGTCCTGTCTAAATTGACTGTGCAGATCACAAATTTGTGGCCTGTGTAGTCGACTAATTTGAATTGTGAACACCCTATGCTATACCTATCTGCTGACTTGACAAATACTCTATCTAGATACGATCTGGACGACCTGTTGTGGTTGATCCATGTCCACACTGCCACATCAGGGAAATCCAGTTGATACCCATCAGACAGCTGGAAGTTTCTGAGCAGGTTTTCAAAGCTTTTACACCCACTTCTTCTATGTACAAGACCCACACAGTCCTTCCACACGTCCAAAATACTGTTCCAGTCCCCTACGAATATTAAAGTGCGAGACATTCCCAGGAATATTACTAGATGCCTGAATAAATCTACCCCTGTCGGAGCATACATGGCTACCAATCTAAAGGCACCACCTTCATTGCCATTCACATCTCGGACCACCAACCTACCGTCCGGGTCCAAGAAGACTGCTCTTACTTTTAGACCTAAGGATTTTCGGAATAACACTGCTGCACCACTGTCCGCACCCGTCAGACCACAAGATGAGAATATCTCGTAGTCTTCAAAAATGGATGCTAGATCATGCTTCCCAGAAATTCTTGTCTCACTAATTGCTGTCACATCTAAATCAAGGGACCTGAGAGTGTTGAGCAGGTGACCCTGCTTCCAAACGGAAGCATTTAACTTAGAGCAAAGAAAATGGAGTTACATACCTTGGTCTTCAAGGATGGCTGTTGACAGTCTTCTTTTTGGTCGAGGGGAAGTAGGGAAGAGTTTTTCTAACAAGTTTTTTTGTTTTTTGCGGCGAGTGGGGTATTTACTAAACCCTCCAATGTCTGGGGCAAATTTCTGTTTCAAATCCAGATAGGTACCCATATCTGTTTGGATTAATACTCTTTCCCTGGAGTTTTCGGAAGGAGTTCCACAAAACCTTCTCCACTAGTTGCAATGTTTTTGTTATTAATTACTTCCTCAATCAATTCAATGTTGCTTTTCTGAACAACAGTGAAGTTGATGAAGAAAGTACGTACCCAAGATTGTAGCTGTTGGTCATTTTGTTTTTCAGGTGTTTCGTTTTGTTTCCATGTCTTTTATGGTTGCGAATGTGTTTGTGAAAACGGGTTGTCTTGTGATGAAGATGGTAACATTGGTGTTGATTTGTTTTTAAATTGATGTTGTTATCGATTTTGTTTTTTACCGCCATGTCTTAGGGCCTTCAATTTGGACCAGCGTCTGTTTGTTTCATATTCAGTTTTTTTTTTCTTATATTTGGCATAGGGTTTTTGGTGTGATGTCAATGGGGACTTTGCTTTTGCGAAGCTGGAGTTGGAGGAAGGAGGCAGATGTGAGGTAATAGTTTTGTCCCCTCCTTGAGGATTTGGTAGTAACAGTGGAGAGCTTCTTGCTTTCACCACCGTGGAGCAAAAGGCTTTGAGGTGGTTCATATTCCCACACACAAAACACTTCGGTTTTTTTTCCTCTATAGAAACTGGCATCTGTTTGCATTCCCTGAAACAGAAAAAATTGGTAATGCGATTTATTTCCTCTGAAGAAACTAGTATCTGGAACTCTATAAGAATTCCAGTCCTGTTGAGTTGTGGGGTGGACATCACCTTCACAATCTCCTCATCCTCTTCCAGAATGGCTAAAACTCTCGCCGGATCACAGTGAACTGGCACGTTCTTGACTTGAATTCAAGTCAACCTTTTATCCATGTAAAGAGGAATCATCACAAAAGCTTGGGACGTGTAAGTTATAGTAGCCACTCTTCTGAATTCTTGCTTACTGCTGCATACAGCAGCTACCGTTCCGTACTGCTTAATTTTGAATATGTGTAGCACTGAGGGCCACACATCTTGGAGGCATTTTTCAGTTTCTGCTGGAGTAGGAAATTTAAGTTTCCTCTCCTTGCAAGAGAAAGATTTCTAGACAATTGTTTGTCATTCGGAGAGGTTTTTTTCCCCTCTTCATTAAGACACATAACACCTGGTTGCGAAATATCATTTTTGTGTTGAAGTGCTTTATTTTTCAAATCTTGAACTGAATGGACGGTCCATTGGTTCACTGCCCTCGAAAAAGATATAGCGTTTTTGAGGTTCTTTATGCTGTTGTTGTTGTTGTTGATGATGTCGTCGTTGTTGTTGTTGTTTTCCATACAGTTACCATTTATAATTGCATTGTTCTTTATGCTGTTGTTTTCAATCTTGTTCATGTTGCTGCTGATGTTGTTGTTGATACAGTTGTTATTATTTTTGTTTCTGCTGTTGCTGCTACTTCTGCATATTGGCGCGCAATAGAGCAAGAGACAAGTTGCACCAATACCAACCAATCAGAGTAGTGGACATAACAGTGTCATGGTTTAAAAAAGTTTTCAACTTCTTGCTTAATGCGAGCCCAGAGCAATCTTTTATTTCTTACATTATTTCAGTATTACGTGTCAAAAGTGAAACTGAGATACTTTCAGTTTAATACTTTCACTATTAATTCCGAAACTATTAAAGTGAAACTATTACCTCATGTATATATCTGTGTGTGTGTGCGTGTGCGTACTCCCACCATCGCTTGACAACCGATGTTGCTGTTTTTACGTCTCCCGTAACTTAGCCATTTGGGATCTATTTTAAAACGGGGGCCACAGTTTTCATTAATGTTTTACGTAGTGTTTTTGGTACGGAAAGACTTTCAAACTTCGTATACTTATCAATTTTGTGTTATAGAACAGAAAAATATTTTTGTATTCGAATTTATTTCATGTAAAAAATTGTCTTATTTCGATAATTTCAACCAATCACTGACAAGTATTCAGTTGTTTATATTTACTCCTTTGGCTGATTAAGCGATGTAAAGCGTATTTAATCTCCATACCTTCGTTTTATTTGCTTTTTTCATTTTAAATTTGCTTTAACCCTAGGGTTAGGGTTAGGGTTAGGGTTAATTGTTTCAGAATCGTTTGTTTATGTAGTCGGCACTTAATGTATCTCGGCTGAATGGACGTCAGTGATTGGTTGAAATTACAGAAATACGACAACTTTAACATGGAATAACTTATGGATTTCTTTTTTTTTAAAGAAGACTAAGAGAAAAAGATGTTTTATATGACACATTCTACCAGTGTTCCAAGTTTCAAAGTGTTTTGTTAATGAAAAATGTGGCCCCCGTTTTAAAAAAGATCCGCCATTTGGCAAATCATGCCCATAGAATAAGTACTAGGCTTACAAAGAATAAATCTTGGAGTCGACATATTAGACAAAAATCGGTGCGTCAGCATGGCTGCAGTCACATGACTAGTATTTATATATAAAATACTAGAATTAGCCATGATTTTTTACGGCACGGGGCTAGCTGGTACAAATATATAATACAAATGCAGATATATATATAATACAAAGCCACATTGAAAATACAAATCCAAAACTGGGAGAAAAAGGAAAATGAGGAACAGAGAAAAAAGGAAAAAAAGACATCAATTCAACACCAAGTGCCTCAATTGGTTGCACAACTCAAAGTTCGACGGAACCTACTGAACCAAATGTCTCAAACGCCACAGGCTGGAAGAAATTGTTCTTACAGGTCTCGATACTTAAGGATTTTGTTCTGTTCGACTACGGAATCAGTGACCCTTCCATATACCGCAGCATCCAACACATGGGAGGGAATAAAGGAGTCACAGACTGTGACATCCCAGATGAGACACCTAATTCTTACTCAGGGAGAGAGGGCAAGACCATCTGGTCTCTTCCAGTCACTGAAAATTCATCCGCGCGTTTCCCCATTATGGCTTATACATCTATTTGTAACTTGATGCAATGCAGTGTTCCCTGAAGTCTTGTTATGTTTGAGCATTTATATGCATTTGAAACTTCTATCGCAGGGCTCCAAGCATAATGGTGAAACGTGTGTAGGAACTTTAAAATAACAAACATGTGTTTATCGTATGCATGCAGGTATGTATGTATGTATGTATGAATGTACGTATGTCTATGTGTATGTATGTATAGGAAAGTTGGTTATACATCATTAGATGTATACCTGACTTTCCTATATAAAATTAGAAATTAAACGGAACGCTGAACTCCAGACTATCAACTTAAACAACATTTATTCAGGTGGTAAATATATACATCTTTAGCTCTTGTTTGTTGTTACAGCTTCTCTGTGTGTGAGCATAGTTGTTGGGACGTTGTTATGTAGATGTAAGCGAGCTGTCGAGCGTAAGTCCGAAAGATGGAGAGAGACAGCTAAACACGTAAAGAGACTGTCTCCAGAGTTGGAATGTTGGAGACACTGCTTGACACGTCCATGCTCATGGCCGGCCGACCGAGAAAGAGATAGAATTAAGCGGGAAAGCTTGCTTGTTTAATTCCACGCATGCGTGAGACTACGCATGCGCACAGCGTTACTACATATGCATGTACGTATCTATGAATGTATGGATAGATAGATAGATAGATAGATAGATAGATGACAGATAGATAAATAGACATGCAAACATAAACATATTCACACAACACAGCACGTACATACATACAGACGCGCGCGCGCATACACGCACACACACAAAATGAACGCGTTTGTATGTCGAAAAATATATGCCTGTATGTATGTATGTATGCATGCATGTGTGTATGTACGTGTGTATGTATGTATGTATGCATATGTGTATGTATGTATTATGTACACACACATGTAATATAATATATTCACGCATATAGACGCACACATACATATATGTATATATACAATGGATTTTGCTTTCCTTCTTTTTCTGTCCAACCTAGCGTTCCTCTGCTCTCTAATCGCAAAGGAACGCTCGTTTCTTTGGACGCTTCAAGAAGGAATCGACATCCATTAACAACACACTCCACATTTCCTAACGTCGGAATACAAATTTTATGTCTATAACAACATTCTGTCACTTGAAGTGAACTTTAGTGGTAAGTAGAAAATATATCGCAAACTATATTTCCCATGTTATACTGGTCGCCCATCATCTTCATGTAGCTGCTGCACAGTTTAAAGTCTGTCTTTCGTTTTACATGATTTAACGTCCAAATACATTAAAGTTCAAATGTCTACCGCAGACGTTGATATTCTTAGAGTGCACTATATATCAAGTATTGGTCAGTTTAAATCTTACTTCTTCCTGACCAAACATTTTGTCTTATTTGTGCAAGCAGAAGCGCACTTTTTTACACAATTTCTTGTCAGAACCTGTAACAGGCTTGCTTCATCTCGGTATAACCCATTAGGCTAGACATTTGGCTGTCACTCCATAATATATACACATGATAAAAAAATAAAAGTAACTCATCATGTACACTTCTACATGTCAACAAAAGCGGTTGCGCTCGTTAACTTCTCAAGTCACAATTGGACGACAACAAATCATTTCAGCCCCAACAAAATGTCAACTGCTTAGCAGACAGACAATACCTTGCCGTAACGAGACAATTATTCCTTCAACGGCCTGCGGTTACGAATCTGGGTGTTAATGTTTAGTTTATATTTTGCTTTTACTAAAAACTTTCATTTGGTTTTATTAATTTTCTGGTTTATTTGCGAAATTCTACATCGGTTGGTAGCGTTGTCAATAAATTAAGGACACTCGCCATCAAACAGTTAGTTGCGTTGACGGTCAATCAGAGTTTTTGTTCTTTGGACAACACATACGAGGTCTGTAAATAAAGTAATGAGACTAGTCTCATAGCGTTCGATCTGGCAATAATGCGGGGTTTCCCTTTATGGTGTTGCCACATCAACGAACTCTTATAACTTCAATTGAAGCAGCAACCACTTGGTGCTAACAGGTGAACTGTGAATGCACGTTTGGTGAGGTGATTTTGTTTTGTGTGTCCTGAAAACTAACGAACACAGTTACGAGCAACGCTCTGCGATCAAGTTTTGTTCCAAACTCGAACATAATGCCACTGAAACTTGGGCAAAAATTTCAACAGGCTTATGGGAAGACTGCTTTATAAAGAGTACAGGTCTTCAGATGGTTCAAAGCCTCTGTAGCAAGCCAAGAATTTGTTGAAGAAGACCCTCTGTCCAGAAGGCTGTCAACTTAAAGAAATTAGGAAAATGTGAAACGAATCAGAGACCTCATGAGATCTGATCGTTGGTTAACCATCAGATTGATTGCAGAGAAGCTGAATTGGAATCACACCACCATTTATCAAGTTTTGACCGCCGAATTAGGAATGAAGGAAATTTCTGCGATAATCTCACTCTTGAACAAAAAGACAATAGGAAGGGAAGTGTGCTATGATCTCGTTGAATGAATTGAAAATGACCCAAATTTTTTCGCAGTCATCATGGATTTTTTAATGATCCAGAAACAAAACGCCAAAGTCAGGAGTGGCACACTGCAAACTCGCCACGACCGAAAAAAGTGAGAATGGCAAATCGAAAATCAAAACCATACTCATTTGCTTTTTTAATAGCAATGGAGTCGTTCATAAAGAATTTGTGCCTCAAAGACACGGTCAATCAGCATTTTAACCATGATGTTCTTGAAAGGCTGCAGAAACTGGTTGCTCAAATGTGGTCAAACATCAGACACCTAGATGCTGCATCATGACAATGCGCCTTGTCACACGGCTCTTGATTACAGAGTTTTGAGCACGGAAAAGCATCCCTGTTGTCCCTCAGCTCCATATTTGCCTGACCTGAGTCCATGTGACATTTTTCTCTTCCCGAAATTAAAAATTCACCTCAAAGAGCATTATTTTGGCATGTTGGAAAGCATGAAAAAACTATTACTGACCAGCTTAAGGCTATTCCAGTTTCTAAGTTCTTGCACTGCTGTGAAGAGTGGAAACAACATCTTGACCACTGTATCGCTTCCCAGATGAACTATTTTGAAGGAGACAGAGTTGATTTGTAGTTTAATGATAAATAAAAGTGCTTACTGAAAATGTCTCGTCATTTTATTTACCAGACCTCGTAGAAGCGGCGGCTTAAGCTGCTAGTTTGACACTCTATCTGAAAGCACAACTCAGTCCATAAGTTCCGACCCCAAAAAAGTAACTGTTCATCTAGATCAGTGTATCTCAACCATTTTGTTCCCTATGGACCCTCTTTGATTCCTGTTTTATCCTACTGGACTCCCCAAGCTGTTCAATTTTTTTCTTTAAATCCTATTATATTTTTGTAATTAAATATTATTAGGAATTGTATAAAAAAAATATTGTTAAAATATTTTTCATTAACAGCAAAATCTTATATGGATTCCAGTTGAGAACCACTGACTTAGATCCATTTTCCTTAAGCTAGTATTATTATTGGACGTTAGAAGGCAATGAACTAGGAGAATCATTAGCATGCTGGACAAAATGCTTAGCGGCATTTCGTTCAACGTTACGTTCTGAGTTCAAATTCCTATGGGTTTGACTTTGCCTTTCATCATTTCAAGGTCAATAAAATAAGTACAAGTTGAGGGATCTTTTCCTTTTCATGGGCAGCTCGATTAATTAATTTTCTTTAACCAAACACTTTGAAACTTCGTTTACTGGTAGAATGTGTCATATAGAACATCTTTTACTCTTAGCGTTGTCAAGAAAAGTTTCTATTTTCAAAGTTATTTCGTGTTAAAGTTGTCGTATTTCGGTAATTTCAACCAATCAGTGACGTGTATTCAGCTGAATAAAATTATTGCTGATATCGCCACAGTTTGTCACTCACGTGGAGCTGCAAATATGCCAACTTCAAGTCGACAATCATCGCAGCTTTGGTCAACTGTCTCCACACACATGACGTCTTTCCACAAACATCTGTCACCTCGCTTCCCGTATGGCATGATATATGGTTGTTCAGTTCTCTAAAGTCCAGCACCAGTCTGACTTTTCCCTTCATTGACTGCACCACTGCCATCAGAGGTAGCACTCCACTCACCACCTCCTCCTTCCACGGGATAAGGACTCCTTCCTTGATCCATCTCTCTACCTCGTCTTTGAACTCGACCCTGGCGTGACCTTTCAGGGTACGATGGTAGCAGCTCACCCTGTTCTTCAGCATCGGGGGCTCGTCTTTCCATCGCCACTCTATCATCCACCGCTGACCATCGAACACCACCTCTCTGGCGAACCTGACTCACAGCACACGATGCCCCCCCCCCGATTCTGAGCATGGCCTCATCTCCTGCAATCCTGACACCATCGAGATGGTTGATGGCATCCATCCCATTCACCACATCAACCTTGTCTACCACATGTTTGATCACAATTACTTTCAGCCTTAGTGTCGCGCCTCACACCGCTATCTCTACATTGCTGCTGCCCTTGCATAAGATTTCGTTGCTGTCAACCACCCAGACGCTACTTGCCCCATTCGTTTTCTTCGTCACCCATGGAGTCACAAGAATGGTTGTGCAACCCATATCCACAAGGGCCTTGAAGTCTTCCCCTCAGCCTCGACGTCAATTATGGGCAGCGTCTCCACAAGCGCCTCTACTCATTTGCGGGGAAAGTTCAAAAGGCAGCAACTTCCCCACAGTCATTTCCCTAGTCACAATCACAGGCAATGTGCCCTATCTGCCTGCATCGATAGCAGACGGGCCCTGGTTGCATACACTCCCTCGCCATGTGCGACCCCTGACATTTAAAACACCAGCCTGAGAACGGCCGCTGTTGTTGCACGGTAGGCTTCTTCGTGTCTTTCTCCAGCCGTCATCTGTCTTTTTGTGCCTCTGTCACCGCCATCGCTATCGCCTTCCATCCAGTGTTTCACATCAACATGCAAGCTTGAGCCTCAAGTTCGCTCTGTGTCATCTTTTTGCCCCTGGGCAATTGCTGCAGTCGAATCCCTTCATCATCAGAGAACCCACTTACGAATGCCAGTCGTGCTGCTCTGTCCAGGCCTTCTCCTGTAAACCCAGCCAACATGTCAGCCTACACACCTCCACCTGCTCTCCCATCCATTTAATCATTCCTAGTTTTACAAAGGCTGTATACTCACACTTGGTGTAAGCCTCTCTCAGACGTCACTCGATCTTCTCCTCTCTCAGTCTTTCCTCCTCGTCCATTTCGAGATATAGAGTCAGTGCGCTCCCTTCCAAATATAGTGCCATAAGGCTTGCCACGTCGCTAATGCTTTGCAATCTCGCCACAAGCCTGATTTTACACATCCAGGCCACTACATTGCCGTCACCATTAAAGGGCCTGATAATATCACTGGTGATCCTAATTTTAGCTGCCATCGTGGTGACGTCTTATGTGGAGTGCCGAAATAGCTTGTAGTGAATGCAGGAGATTAGAAGTAAGACACCTACCTTCTTTTCGTTGACGCAGATCTCTCCGGTGGTAACGCACCCTTCCAGGTGGCCCGTCCCGAAACGCTAAAAATAGCAGCTGCTATCCCTCACCTTGTCAAAGCACTAACACGTCCTACACTCATGGCTTCCCTGATGGAAAAGGGCACAATCGTCCCCCGCCTGTGTGCATGTCACCTGCGTGCCCTTCCTCCTCCGGTCAGCTCTCAAGTTCCGGTCAGCTCCCCAGCCAATAACGTCATCCCACATACTCAATTTAAACGGTTTTGTTATTGATCTTTTTTTAAATTTATTTTATGAATACACATAATTGTCATTATTATCATTAACACAAAGGCGGCGAGCTGCCAGAATTGTTAGCACACCGGGCGACATGCTTTGCGGTATTTCATCTGCTGCTACGTTCTGAGTTCAAGTTCCGCCGAGGTTGACTTTGCCTTTCATCTTTGCAGGTCGATAAATTAAGTACCAGTTGCGTACTGGAGTCAATCTAATTGACTGATCCCTCCGCTAAAATTTCAGCCCTTGTGCCTAGAGTAGAAAAGAATATATATATATGTAATTTTGGGCCTTGTGTCTAGAGTAGAAACGATTATTATCATTAACACAAAGGCGACGCGCTGGTAGAATTGTTAGCACGCCAGGCAACATGCTTCCTGGTATTTCATCTGCTGCTACATTCTGAGTTCAAGTTCTGCTTGTAATCAACTTGTCCCTGCTCCAAAAATTTCGGGCCTTTAGTAGAAAGGATTATTATCAAACACATCAGACAAAATGCTTTGCAGTATTTCTTGCGTTTCTTTCCGTTCTGAGTTCAAATCCCACCGAGGTCAACTTTGTCTTTCAATCTTTCAGAGTCCATAAGTACCTGTTGAGCACTAGGGTCAATATAATCGCCATCTTTACGCCTAAAATTGTTGGCCTTGTGCCAAAACTTGAAACCATTATTATCGGTTTCAGTTTCCAATTTTGGTTTTTATTATCTCTTATTAACACAGCCTCAAATTAGGGGACCCAATTTTATTACAGTGTTCATGTGTGTGTGTGTAAATACAATATAATATATCTCTATCCATCTGAGAAACTATATTCTTATCAACCAGAATTGTATG
Source organism: Octopus bimaculoides (assembly GCF_001194135.2). Lineage (NCBI taxonomy): Eukaryota > Metazoa > Mollusca > Cephalopoda > Octopoda > Octopodidae > Octopus > Octopus bimaculoides. The sequence continues at coordinate 54,898,613 of NC_068996.1, forward strand.
TTGTTTATGTCATAAGAAATTTTATAAATTTTTCAAGAGAACATGAAATAATTCAGTTTTGCAATAGTATATATTTTGAAGCATATACAAAAAGCTATAAACAACGGCAAGTAAATATTCGGTTGAAAAATTCTAATAACATTAACAAATACAATTCATGTTGATAAGAATAAAACTTCTAAAATGGACAGAGAAATTCAAACAATTGACTTTGGTCCAATGGTAGAATATCTGTCACGTCTACAGAACATATAGGTTCAAATCTCATGAACAACCTTTGACCCTTTTTATTCAAAAGAGTTTTTGATCCCAATAATTTATATGCTATTGTTTATAGCTTTATGTGTGCATTGAGATCCATTATTCCAAAAGAGAATTATTTTATGTTCTCTCAAAGGAGCGCTTAGAGCACCGTCCGAGCATGATCGTTGCCAGAGCAGATGTCTGACTTCCGTGCTGGTGGCACGTAAATAGCACCATTTGAGCGTAATTGTTACCAGTGTCACCTTCCTGGCACTTGTACTGGTGGCACGTGAAAAGACATTCGATCAAGGTTGTTGCCAGTGCCGCCGGACTGGCTCCTGTGCAGGTGGCACATAAAATACACCATTTTGAGTGTAGCCGTTGCCAGTACCGCCTGACTGGCCTTCGTGCCGGTGGCACATAAAAGCACCCACTACACTCTTGGAGTGGTTGGCGTTAGGAAGGGCATCCAGCTGCAGAAACTCTACCAAATCAGATTGAAGCCTGGCGTAGCCATCTGGTTCGTCAGTCCTCAGTCAAATCATCCAACCCATGCTAGCATGGAAAGCGGATGTTAAACAATGATGATGATGATGTATATATATAATATAAATAAATATATTTATATATATATATATATATGTATAATATAAGTTTATATATATATATATTAAAAGGTTGAATGTAAGTTTGACCTTTAATTAGAGTAATTGCAAAAGATTTCTAATATTGTTTCTTCATATTTTACTTTTAAATTTACTAGTGTAAATTTGTGTGGATATGAAACGTTATAGAGAAGTATTACATATATGATTTAACTTATAAAGTTCAGAGTTTCATAATTTAGATCATATACTTAATATATATATTTATATCATCATCATCATCATCATCGTTTAACGTCTGCTTTCCATGCTAGCATGGGTTGGACGATTTGACTGAGGACTGGTGAATTCGGATGGCTACACCAGGCCCCAATCTGATTTGGCAGAGTTTCTACAGCTGGATGCCCTTCCTAACGCCAACCACTCCGAGAGTGTAGTGGGTGCTTTTACGTGTCACCCACACGAAGGCCAGTCAGGAGGTACTGGCAACGGCCATGCTCAAAATGGTGTATTTTATGGGCTACCTGCACAGGAGCCAGTCCAGCGGTACTGGCAACGAACTCGCTCGATTGTCTTTTCACGTGCCCAAGTGCCAGGAAGGTAACGTTAGTAACGATCACGCTCAAATGGTGCTATTTACGTGCCACCGGCACGAAAGCCAGACAGCTGGTGCTCTTAATGATCTACTGGTACAGGTGCCATCACAATTTCGCTTTTGCTTGCCCCAACAGGTCTTCACAAGCCGAGTTTAGTGTTCAATGAGGAGACGTTGGCATGGGTGCAGTCTACAAATTTAGTTCGATTTCCATTTATATATATACCTGTGCTTTCTGTCCTTCTCTGTACATCGGTCAAACGGGACGCCACTTGGTTGACCAATTCACAGAGCACCTCCAACACATTACACTCAGCAATGACATCCCGGTCTCGCACTATTTCCACTCTACCAGTCATTCATTACAATGCCTATCTATGTTCGGATTGTCTCACGGGCCATCCAGACTCCCACCTTTGCCATGAACAGGAATTAATCTTCTCTCTTCGCTCCTTTGCGCCACATGGGCTCAACTTCCCTCCCCTCTTTATCTGAATCTCCTCCTCTCCTCTCTTCATCTGACACCAATTTTCTCTCTTCACTCCTACATGCCTCTCCTCTTTTGCCCTGGCACCTACTTACTCTCTTCACTCCTACCCACCTTCTCTTCATTGATACTCCCTCCATCCACACCCCACTCCCACATACCCCATCCCTACCCTCACATCTTCACCCCAAACCCACACCTCACCCTCACATCCCCACCTCCACCTCTGCCACACCACCACACCATATTGCACCACCCCATACCACTCCAAACACACTAGCACTGACCACTTCCCAGCACCCACACCATCATCCACACACGCACACATTACAGATACACACATTTACACACACATCCACACATCAAAGTCACTAGCCCCTATCCACACACACACACTTACACACTCTCACACACACACACGCAAGCACACCTTTGTTTTGGAATGACCAGTGCTTTATAATCTCCCCTTCTTCTTAGCTCTCCTATCTAACTACCTTTGTCCAACCAGTCGCCATGATTGACAGCTAAATCCACAAATTTTTTTTATTCTCTCTGTTTATCTTGTGTTCCTTTCTTTTGAAGAGCGTAGGCTCGAAACGTAAAAGACTTTCTCACCTAATACACCTGCTTGCTGTTTATACACCTGTCTCCGTCTTTTGTTTTTCTGTAAATTTCAACTATATATGTATGTATGTATGTATGCATGCATGTATGTATGATTTATATTATATATTACATATAATCTATTATGCAGGTATAGGTGTTTTGTAAGAAGTTTGCTTCCCAAACCCATGTTGATTTGGGTTCAGTCCCACTGTGTGGCACCTTGGACAAGTGTCTACAACTATAATCCTTAACCAACCAAAGCCTTAGATTTGGTAGACAAAAGCTAAAAGAAATCCTTCACACATACATATAAGTGTGTGTGTGTGCGTGTGTGTGAGTGTTTGTGCTTGTCTTTTTCTCCCCTTCTCACCACTTGACAACTGGTGTTTGTTTACATACCCATAACTTAGTAGTTTGGCAAAAGAGACCAATAAAATATGTATTAGACTTGATAAAAAATATGTACTGAGGTTGATTTGTTCATATAAACCCTTCAAGGTTGTGGCCCAGCATGGCCATAGTTCAATGACTGAAACAAGTAAAAGATAAAGAATATATATATTGTACATATAAGGCAGCAAACTAGCAGAATCGTTAGGATCCAGACAAGCCGATGCTAAGCATTTTGCCCATTTTTTACATTCTGAGCTCAAATTCTGCGGAGGTCAACTTTGATTTTCATTCTTTCAGGGTCGATGAAATATGCACCAGTCAAGTACAAGGATCAATGAACTAGACTAGCTCCTCTCCTCAAACATTTCAGGCCTTGTGCCTTTAGTAGAAAAGATTATCATCATCATTTAGTATCTCTTGTGTGGTAAGTAGCTTGCTTACCAACCACATGGTTCTGGGTTCAGTCCCACTGCATGGCACCTTGAGCAAGTGTCTTCTACTATAGCCTTGGGCCACCCAAAGCCTTGTGAGTGGATTTGGTAGACGGAAACTGAAAGAAGACCATTGTATATATATATATATATATATATATGTATATGTGTATGTATTTGTGTGTCTGTGTTTGTCTCCCCCCACACACCATTACCTCACAACCAATGGTGTGTTTACGTCCCCATAACTTAGCAGTCCGGCAAAAGATACCAATAGAATAAGTACTAGGCTTACAAAGAATAAGTCCTGGGGTTGATTTACTCGACTAGAGGCAGTGCTCCAGCATGGCCACAGTCAAATGACTGAAACAAGTAAAGGAGTAAAAAAATAAAAGAATATATATATATATATATAGGTAAATGATAGGCTTGCCTCAATCCAACAGAATTGCTTCTTCTCGTATTTGTTGCTCCATTCTCCACATAAATATATATATATATATATATATATACATACAGACATGTGTATGTACAAGGGGATGCTGAAACGTTCCTGGCTTTGGGTTAAAGAAAATACTGAAGAATCAGTGAGTTGATTTCATCCAACATATTCCCATCTCAGATTCACATACTTATTGCAACAGTCTTTCAGTTTTTCTAAGCCCTGTAAATAGAACTTGGTTCGTTAGGTCTCCAGCGAGGCCTTTTGTGATACTCTTAAAGCCAGGAACTTTTCAGCACACCCTTATATCTATGCTTGTATATTTTAAGCATGTCAGCCAAATAGATGAGTCTTTTAATCCTTTAGAGTTGATATCACTATACCAAATGTAATGTTTTTTTGAATTAATTATGCATTATCTTTTAGCTTCTAAATTTCAATGATGTTATTGTTTATAATACCATGGTAGATAAAGTAATTAAGAGCATGAAGACAGGGAAGGCCCCCAGCCCATCAGGAATCACTGCAGCTATGGCCTAGTCACCCATATTGTTAACCAAGTGATACACGAAGGAGTAATACCGAATGACTAGTGTCGCAGAACCATAGTCAACTGCTACAAAGGTAAAGGTGACGCTCTAGATACAAATAATTACAGAGGTATGAAGCTTTTAGATCAGGTAATGAAAGTCACGGAGAGGGTCATAGCCCAACTAATTAGGGAGCGAGTCAGTTTAGATGAGATGCAGTTTGGGTTCGTACCTGGGAAAAGCACCACTGATGCTATATTTCTGGTAAGACAGCTTCAGGAGAAATACCTAGCCAAGGATAAACCTCTGTACCTGGCTTTCGTTGACATGGAGAAAGCCTTCGACAGGGTTCCCCGATCCCTCATCTGGTGGTCAATGAGGAAACTAGGGATAGAAGAATGGTTAGTGAGAGCTGTA
>NC_068996.1:54903927-54910452 GCF_001194135.2 Octopus bimaculoides
GTGGAAGCAAGGACTAGAATCGAAGGGCCTCAGAGTCAACCTAGCTAAAACCAAAGTCCTAATAAGTAGGAAGGTAGACAAAACACAAACCCCTTCAGGTAGATGGCGCTGCTCGATCTGTAGAAAAGGTGTAGGTAGGAACTCTATAAGATGCACCCAGTGCAAGCTATGGACACATAAGAGGTGCAGAAATATCAAAGGAAGGTTAACTAGGAAGTTAGTTTTTGTATGTGGCAGATGTTCAGGAGCTATAAACACAGTAAATGTGCAGAAAACAACTTCTGCCACATTCCAGGGAGTAAAACTGTGCATACTAGACAGAGTGTAAGTACCTTGAGAGAAAAGTTGAACCTAAGAAGCATTAGTTGTGGTGTGCAAGAGAGACGTTCACGCTGGTATGGGCATGTGGTGAGAATGGATGAGGATAGCTGTGTGAAAAAGTGCCACACCCTAGCAGTTGAAGGAACCTGCAGAAGAGGTAGGCCCAGTAATACCTGGGATGAGGTGGCGTGGCACGACCTTCGAACATTGGGCCTCACCGAGGCAATGACTTCTGGCTGAGACCTTAGGAAATATGCTGTGCATGAGAAGACCCGGCAAGCCAAGTGAGACCTAAATCCAAGGCCTCTGCCAGGATGCCTACCTTCCTACGTTGGACACTAAACTCCACTTGCGAAGACCTGTTGAGGCAAGTGAAATTGAACTAATTTCGACGAATGGCACCCACGCCAACGTCGTCTCCTTCATTGGACACAGAAACTCGGCTTGCGAAGACATGTTGAGGCAAGCGAAAGCGAAATCGTGCTGGCACCTGTGCCCTGGCACTTGTGCCGGTGGCACATGTAAGGACATTCGAGCGAGATTGTTGCCAGTGCCACTGGACTGGCTCCCATGCAGGTGGCATGTAAAAGACACCACTTTGAGTGTGGCCGTTGCCAGTACCGCCTGACTGGCCTTCGTGCTGGTGGCACGTAAAAGCACCCACTACACTCTCGGAGTGGTTGGCATTAGGAAGGGCATCCAGCTGTAGAAATTCTACCAAATTAGATTGGAGCCTGATGTAGCCTTCCGGTTTCACCAGTCCTCAGTCAAATCGTCCAACCCATGCTAGCATGGAAAGCGGACGTTAAACGATGATGATGTTGTCACTAGTGATTCCTGAAGGGCTAGCAGCTTTCCCTGTGTTTGTAACCTTAATTGCTTTATCTACCAAGCTGGTGTTGATTCAGATTGCCAGTCCCTCTATTAGGTCCACATAAGGCAGACTCTCCTTCTAGCATTCATTCTCTACATTTAGCAGCCTTTCATAGTGGTAATTCCAAGCCTCTTTCCTTGCAGAATCACTAACTGCAAGTGAAGCATCATCCATGTGAACACACTTCCCTCCTTTGACATCATGATTTTCTCTGATACACTTTCTGATCCTGCTTGATGAGAAGAGGATCATTCTGAAAAATTCACACATCCTGGGTGCTTTCCTGAACTTAGATACTGCTTTCATGAGTTCAAATTCATTTCTGCATCACATGGCCAAAGTCCCATTTTGTACTAGAGAATGATACACACACAGCCTATGTACTTCATTCTTCACTAACGTCAAACCATAGGGAATAACTCTCCTTTTTGTTCTTTTTTCCCCAAAATATTTACTGAATTTTGTTTCCGTTTTAGCCTCCACCAAACGAACCTAGAATCTATATAACCTTATAACCCAACACTAAAGAGGCTATGCACCTCCAATCAGCATCTCAGAAGACTTGACAATATTGTCCAGTGATAATATTTGAGTTGAAACTAACAGTAATATTCCAACTACTTTTATGACATAACTAGTAATATATTGCTATATATTATGTAGCCTTGCTTCTGCTAATGTTGGAAGTGATAACTTGTATATGTGCGTGTGTACATATATGTGTACACACACACACACACACATACACAAATAGAAAAAGAGAGAACTATTGCCTGAACACCACACGCAGGGCACATGAATATTATATTTGTCAAAAAAATGCAGAGTTGAAAAGTAAGAAATAGGTCATTATGACATAGTTTTTCTTGCTTTTTTTTTCTCTCCCTTTTTCTTTTTTTCTGTGCTTTTTGTTTTTTGTAAAATATATTCCAGTTTATATTTTGAATAAATATACTAAATTTGAAGTTTTCTTACTTGACACCTAACTGTACAGGAAATTGTCGATGGTGGATGTTGCACATGTAACTGTAAATTACTATAGGATAACATGTGAGTTGAGGAGAGAGAGAGAGAGAGAGAGAGAGAGAGAGAGAGAGAGATGTTAATGCAAACAGGAAAAATAGAAATCAATATATGAGTATATGTATATTTTTATTAATATTTAGCAGAAGCAATAGAGTGATTCAAGGTCCGAGAATTTCACCTGTTGATACTTATATATATATAGCAAAACAACTTCAAGTCTATTTATTTTTCAAAATACAGACTTGACATGCTATTTTAAATTTGCTCAAGCAAATCTGACAAAAACTTGACAGTTTAATTGTTAACTAATAGGAGGTTTTTGCTGGGGCCCTTTTCTTAGTGAATGACTTATTTTGCTATTTTATTTGAATTTTTTTCATCAATTCTTTACTCTGAGAATGAGCTGAAATTTCTACTATGCTGTGTAAGCATTTCTACTTAGAAGAGAGAAAATATAAGTACTCACCTTCTGCTGATATGTAAGATACACTGAATAATTTAAGATAACGTACTTTATAAATTGCAAAAATAGACTTCAATAACTTCAAGAAATTCATGAGAAATACAAACAAGGTTAGCAAAACAATGGCATTCACGATCATCAGAAATTATTCATAGATATTCAACTAAGATGGATGAGCTTCAAGTCATATTTTGTGTATGCAGTATGCATCTAATATGCCTGCTGTTTTGTCATTCTATCTAACTCAAAGCTCAGTCTCAGGAATACATTGCAAGCATCAAGCAATGCCCACATATGATGAGGGAAGAGACGTTTCTGTAAAGGGGAAACCTGGTATTTGGATAACACCTCACTGCACTACTGTTAAAACTGGAGCAAAGGAACAATGTACTATAGGAACTGGGCAGTATGGAATAAATTTACTTTTTCCCAAATTTTTACCTGCTATTCTGCTATTCTTGTTATCTGCCATTCTTATTGTGTTGTTTGTTCCTTCTCAAGCCATGCTTGGCTCATAAGAGCTGGTTTGTCAGTTTCATTGACATATAGGTTCCCCACCTGGACAGGACACCAGTCTGTCTCAGGTGAGCTGCTATATGCAGGAGGAGAGAGTAAGAGAAAACTGTGGCAAAAGAGTCAGCAGAAGTTTGCCATTATCTTCTACCTGAGCCACATGGAGCTTAGGTGTTTTGCTCATAAACACACACATTGCCTGGTCTGAGATTCAAACCTGCAATCCCTCAACCATAAGTCCACTGCTCTAACCACTAGGCCATGTGCCTCCACCATCCTTATATATTAGATATATTTGTCATTTACATAATTGGTTACAGTATAAATCCTTATTTTTATTAATCTATTCAGACATTTGTTCAAGATTGTAATAACACATTCACAAGCGCACATTCACATGCACACACGCACACACACGTGTGTGTGTATGTTTTAATGTTTGTGTTAGTCCTGCACCACCACTTGACAACTGGTGTTGGTGTGTTTATGTCCCTAGTAGCTCAGAGGTTTACTAAAAACAGAAAAGTAGAATAAGTACCATGCTTTAAAGAAATATAAGTATTGGGGTCAATTCATTCAACTAAAAATTGTTGAAGACAGTGCCCCAGCATGGTCACAGTCTAATGACTGAAACAAGTAAAAGAATAAAAGATAAGTGTCATTCTTGTTCACCATTGGGAGTGATTTTTTAACACTGTACATCTTTAAAGGGACCTCCCATGTACAATATACTACAGCCTAAGAGTGCTTAACAACATGCATATATTAAGTATTTGACACAGATGATGTTAACATTAGAGAGCTACTTCTAACTCAAAATTTTAATACATATGTATACAAGGGATACCCAAAGGAGACCAGAATTTTGCAATATTATTTTATTCACTTAGTTTTACATATTTACACTTTTATCGCCTTCAAAGTATTCTCCATTTAAGCAGTGCTGGAATGCTTGCAAAGAGATGCCTATTAATGCCTCCGCCATTTTTTCCTTCACCTCTTCCACATCTGCAAATTCCGTAGTTCTAGCTTTCATCACCAGTGATGACCTTCAAAAAAAGGTCTGGATCAACTTCCAACTGTTCTTTCAGTTCATGACACACATTCACTCATGACTGCTCTTCATCTTCCATGAGCAAGCAAGGCACAAATTTTGCTGCAGCTCTTTTAATTCACTATTCCTCGCTCAAATTTTATTGGCAGGACCTCCAAGACACACCAGTCTTATCAACAAGTTCGTCAGTTGTTCGGTGACGGTCCTTCAAGCAGGGCCAGCCTTAAGCTGATTAGACCGATTGTTCCCAATTGGACGCCGCACCAAAGGGGGCCCTGAGCACAAGAGGGCCACATTCTATACTGCAACATTTCATAAAGGTGGTCTCCCTGAAGTCTTTAAAAAAATCTACATGGTCTTTCAAAGAAAAAACATGCTTTCTACACTTATCAAGATATCAAAAGATAAATCCACTCATCCAAGACTGCTTGGGTTAGCCACTGAATTTGAAGAAATTTATTGTATTTTCCGTGTAAAGTTCAATAAGTATGTCTGTATGTGAATGTTTAGGTTTATTAAGGATATTTAGGTAAAATATTTCTGTATCTGTGAGAGTATGTATGTGGGTGAATTGTTTGTATATATGTGTGTATATGTTTTGTGTGTGTTAGTTTCTATAAGTATGTTTAATTTTGGGGAAACATTATTTCAATAAAGTGTATTATATATATATATATATATATATATATAATAAACAGCAAAGTTGACATGGCCCGCAGAATGTTCTCCTGGATTCTCAGAACTTTCCAGTCAAGAGATATCCACACTATTATCCTTCTCTTCTCTACTTTTTTCTGACCCTACCTTGAACACTGTTGTCCACTGTGGTCTCCTCACTCAAAACAAACTATCATGAAATTTGAAGCACCTCAAAGGTCAATTACAAAAAAGATAGATGGCATGACAGACCTTGATTATTGGGGTCGACTAGAAAAGCTCAAGCTTTATTCTCTCCTATGCCGCTGTGAACACTACATCATCTGCATGATGTGGAAAATATTCCATCAGCATTGCCCAAATGATGTTGGCATTGCCTTTAAGATACACCCAAGATTTGAACCCCATACTATCCACCCACAGCATAAACCATACTCATATCACATAACAACAATATGGCACAATTATTTCATCTCAATTGGCCCTACTCTCTTTAACATTACCCCAAAACACATTAAAGCAGAAACAAACCCCATAAAATTCAAGAAGTCTTTGAACAAATTCCTTCAAAAAATCCCGGATAAATCTCCTGCACCCAGATATGTTTCCATAAACAATAACTGGCGATCTTTCGATACCAATCCTCCTTTTTGCTTCAGCGTTTGTTTACATCAATTCGGCAATTTCCGTAATGAAAGAGGGAAAGGACGTTAGTCAGCGACAGCTTTGATCTGTTAAGTAGCAGACAGCAGGGACCCCCTCTCTTAAGAACATAGGCCAGTTATCTCTTGCTTTCTCTCTCTATCTTTAACCCTAACCCTAACCCTAACCCTAAGTGACATGTGTTTTTAAGAGAGTGTGAAAGAGATAGATAGAGTGAGAGAGTGTGAAAGAGATAGATAGAGAGAGAGTGTGAAAGAGATAGACAGAGAGAGAGAGAAAGCGAGAGATAAGTGACATGTGTTTTTAAGAGAGAGGGAAGGGAAGGGGAAAGAGAGATAACTGGCATGTGTTATTAAGGGATGGGTTTCCCTGCTGTCTGCTACCTAACAGATCAAAGCTGTTGCTGACTAACGTCCTTTCCCTCTTTCTTTATGGAAATTGCCTAACAATTGTCAAACGAGTTGGCATATAGAAAACTTGTACCTAAGGATCGCCCAATAACTCTCTCCTTGAGTCAGCCATGTTATCTAATTCCTGATTTGAATGATTTTGCCAGGTGGTGCTATTAAGTTAGACATTGCCTGGGCCAATACTGGCCGAAACCTATTAAAGTATCAAAGTATGTGTGTGCGTGTGTATATATATATATATATATATATATCTATATATAGTGATCCTAAAAAGAAGGTGCGTGTGTGTAAGAGAGTACATATGTGCATGTGAAAGAGGGCTGGTGATCTTGATGTGTATATGTGTAGGTGTGAAAATGTGGGGATGGGAATTGGTCAGTGCTGGTGTGTGCGTAGTGGTGTGTTGTGATGTGATGTGTTGTGTGGTATGGTGTAGTGTGATGGTGTTGGGAGGTGTGTGGAGGCGAGAGTGGGGAAAGCATAGGTGGAGTGTGGGTTAGGCTGAGTGTGGGGGTAGAGGTGGCGTATGTGAGTAGGCAGAGGG
>NC_068996.1:54910579-54913400 GCF_001194135.2 Octopus bimaculoides
ATGAGAGAAGAGAGGAAGAGTAGGGGTGAAGAGAAGTAAGAGTCAGAGCAAGAGAGGAGAGGTGGGTGGGAGGAAGTAGGATGGAGGGGGAGAGAGGCAAGGGGAAGAGGTTAGATGAAGAGGGGAGGAGAGTTGAACCCATGTGGCACAAAGGAGCGAAGAGAGGAGATTAATCCCTGTTCATGGCACAAACAGGAGTCTGGATGGCCCCTGTGCAAGGACAATCCAAACATAGACAGGTGTTGCAAAGTGTGACTGGTAGAGTGGAAATGGCGTGTCATTGCCGAGGCAGATGTCTCAGAAGTGTTCCATGAACCGGTCAGCCAAGTGGCATCCCATTTGTCCGATGTACAGAAAATGGCAGAGAGAGCAGGAAATGCAATAGATAATAGTGGTAGAAGTGCAGGCGAAGGAGTCGGTGTTGTGATAGGGTCGATGCTGAGTGCCGGTGAGGAGGGTGGTGTTGGAGAGGTAAAGGCAAGTGCAGTAGCGTGGGCGGGAGCAGGGGAACAAGCCAGGTTGGGAGGTTGGGTTGGTGAAGAAGCTGTGGACCAATATTTAAGTAAAAATGTACATACAAGCAGAGAAAAAACAAAAAAGAACTTAACAAGGAAAAAACATAGATCACAGACAAAACTTGCTGGTGTATTCAAGAGAGTTACCTTCTTCGGATCTTCTTAGCTGGACTAAGAAGATCTGAAGAAGGAATTGTAATTCCGAAATATCATCGGACTATAGATAACCAAATTACAACAGGTGTATAGTCCATTTCTTGTTTTATAGTGCATTGTTGTACCATACATACATATATATATATATATATGTGTGTGTGTGTGTGTGTGTGATAGCCACTACACATTCTTTATTTTCTCTCCTTGTTTATTTCTGTGTTCCTTTCTGTGGAAGAGCATAAACTCGAAATGTTACAGACTTTTTCACTTCCCAAGTCTTAAACTAATACATCTGCTTGTTGTCTACACCACCTGTCTTTGTCTTTTGTTTTTTTTGTGAGTTCTCCCTTTATATATATATCTATGTACATATGTTTGTGTCTGTATTTGTCCACCGCCACCATTTCATAATTGGTGTTGGTATGGTAATGTTCCTTGTAACTTAACGTTTCAGCAAAAGTGACTTTAAAAAATAACTATTGGTATTGATTTGTTTGACTAAAAATCCTTCAAGGTGCTGCTCCAGCATGGCTACAGTATAATGACTGAAACAAAAAATAAAAGTTAATAAGACACTCACACACAATTTTTAATGTTCATTTGGCCATGTCTGGACAAGCAGGCAGATCTTCTCCCACACAGCCTATCACCAATTCCTTTTATTTTTAGTAGACTCTGCTTCTTAATACAGATTTTCTCATCCATCCTGATCGTATGCTCTGACCTCCTCTCAATCACATTATATGTAACTCCTCTTATGCTTAGTTTTGCTCTCAGCTCATTTATAGGTCATTATTCAGACACACTTATGTTACCCATCTAGTAGAGCATATTTGCTTCATTTCTTTGTAGTCTTTGCAAATCCTCTGCATTCAACTTGCATGTCTTACTACAATGCAGCATGAAACTTTATGGAAAAGCATCATATAATCTAGTGTTCACTCTGGAAGAAAATCTCTCTATTGCCAGTAGAGACAACAGCTTTCAAAACTTTTTCCAACCAGTTTCTTACTTTGGCTACAAATCATAACCCACCACCGTAACCTACATAACAGAAACAATCATGTATATATATATATAACATGCATACACATAAACACACACTCACACCTTTGTGTGTGTGTGTGTATGTGTGATGAAGAGAATCAAATCGAATGTGAAAACGTATAATTTTACCAAGAATAAAAAGTTTAGAATGGTACAACAATGCACTATAAAACAAGAAATGGACTATACACCTGTTGTAATTTGGTTATCTATAGTCCGATGATATTTCGGAATTACAATTCCTTCTTCAGATCTTCTTAGCTGGAGTCTCTGCTATAAACTGTTTTGCAACGGTTTTCTTTTTTTCGCAAGCGTCTCAGTAGTGGTCTCACAAAGCTTCTTCCAGAATTCTTACAAAAAAAGTTTACAAAACTATGTCATGTTGACCTATATCCTAAAATTTATATTTCCAGCTGCTTTTGCTGCTCAGTTTTACTTGTAATAGTTTCTTTGTCTCACTTTCAATAATAAAGAACACTGAATACCAGTGTGTTAACCATTACTGGATGCAAAGAGAACAAAATTTAGCCTTACTATAAGTGAGGAATTACAAAATCACAATGCGATCATGTCAAATTAGTTTATTTCCAATTTATTGGTCATTTATTTATAAGCAATTTTTATGTCAAAAAAAGTATGTCTTAGATTCTACAGTTTATGCTCTTCCTACCACATTTAGACCAGTCTAAGGCTTTCGATAGGGTCGACCATCGGTATTTGGCGGTGGTCCTCGGGAAGGCTGGCCTGAGCCCGACCTTCCACGGTTGGATTGTTGGATTGTACAGTGACATCGAGTCTGTCGTAAAAGTGAACGGTTTCCTTTTGAAACCGTTCAGGATCGAGCGCTCAGTGCAGCAGGGGTGTCCCCTGTCTCCGCTTTTGTATGTGTTGGCCCTCAAGCCATTGCTGCAGAAGTTGGAGGCGATAGGGGGCGCACCGCATGATCTATGGTGTGGAAGAGGAGCTACGGCGTATGCGGATGACATCACCATCAACGTGATGGATGAGGACCAGTTTCCAGTGGTGGAAGAGGCTATCAAAAGTTACGAGGCGGTAGCAGGAGCAAAAGTTAACAAGGACAAGTCGATCAGTTTGCAACTCGG
>NC_068996.1:54916102-54917185 GCF_001194135.2 Octopus bimaculoides
CTAAGGCCCTTTGATTCCAAGTTTTGCTTCTAAACCCGAAACTTCTTCTCCAATTCTGTCTCAGAGTCTGCAATAAGAGCAAGATCATCAGCATGTAATTGTTCCCATGGGCATCCAGTTTAGAACTCATCTGTTATGGCCTGGAGAACTATGATGAATAAGAGTGGACTAAGAACTGATCCCTGCTGTACTCCAACTTGTACATGAAATTCACATACTACTACACCAGTCCTTAGGTATGGGGCCTTCCTGAATAACCTGATGAACTATACAGGTGACTAGGCTGTATCGCACACCACCTGATATTTCAATCATCTCAACAGTGATACCTAATGGTCCAGGGGTTATATATATATATATATAATGGATTCTCCCATCGTTAGATGATATATAAGGGTTCAACAATGTTTTACCGAACAATCACACAGGGGATTTATTTATAGTGATCAAATGTTTGTGTAGACATAAGCTCACTCCCTCCATCAGATCAACATTACCTGTACAGGTGCTACATGTCAGATGTCGAAATGATCGCAGAGCAACATGAAATGAAGTACTTTGCTCAAGAACACAATACCTGGTCTGAGAATTGAACCCACAATCTCATTATCGTGAGTACAACACCTTAACCACTAAGCCATGCACCTTCACACACACACACACACACACACACACACACACACATATATACATATATACACATATATATATATTTATAGATATATAGATATATATATTGGACTAATGGGCATATGTCAATTAGTGTGTTGAAGTGTTGAGTAGAGCACTGGCATAGTTTAGGCTACCTGGTGTCATTTGCAGTCAGGGTATGTTTCTGTTGGATCTACTTCAGGAACTTCGCAGTGTTATAATTATCATTATATGTGTGTGTGTGTGTGCGTGCACACACACACACACACATATATAAAATTTAGATTCAGGTGAATATGGTACATAAGTTGAGACACCAGAATTTAGTGTGGTATTATCCATACAATTTCAAAATAAGGTGATTAAAATCAAAATAAGCTACAAGGATATCTGGATATCCTTGTTGCTTATTTTGAGATATATATATATATA
>NC_068996.1:54919088-54924864 GCF_001194135.2 Octopus bimaculoides
CTTTAATCGAACATTATAAATATAATCCAATTTTATTGTATATTTAAAATTGTAAATATTTAATCGATACAGCTACTTCACCCCTTTTATGTTTGTCTGTCCTTGTTCGTCCCCTTTTTGTAATGCCTTTATGGCAAATATTTATATATATATATATATATATATAATTTTTCAAAGTAAACTCTGTAATCGTTACCAATATAGCATAAGATTTCACCTCAAAAAATCTTTAATTAGATTCCTTAAGGATCGTTCTCCTTGTTTATATATCCAAAGTTTCAAATTTATACATTTAAAAAAGAGATTTAACACCGGAGTTTATATATCCATGTATTCATTCAATGTAAACATTTCTGCGTATAACTTATATTTAACCATTAAAATAAGTTAAATATATTAGTTGTCTTACACGTCATCAGGAATAATTTTCATTAGAACAAAAAACCCAAAGAAAACATAATGAATTGATCGAACAAAATCAAATTTAAAACTATACCATTTTCGGTTAAATACGAAATCTCTGTTTACATCCGCTAATTTATAATAGGGGAGGTAACTCCTTGGTAAGTTCTATGATTATTACTCCACTACCAATAATTACTAAATTACTAAACCTTCTCTTATTTATTATTAATTATTCAAGATATATAAATTATCTTAATGGCCACTGGAAAGCTACAATTACTATTGACTAATTTTACATTGATATGTCTGCCTTAAAATCCAATATGATACTACATATTACCATCAACTATGAACTAAAAAGATTTTCAATTGCAATAGGAATAATTACTTCTAGGAATTTTTTCCAAAACCCACATGTGATATATTTAATTTATACTTTAACATATTAATATTGTCTGCTATAATTATTATATTCTATGGACTCCATACTATAAATTGTAAACAATTCACATCTTATTGGAGATCCACAGTGTGCCATCCTATCTCTAGTATTTAATTCAATACCTACATTTATTATTGTCAAGTTATACACTTATATATTCTGCTTTAAAATCTTATAATATACTATATTGTACTGTACTGTATTACAAGTTATAATTAACTCTTCATTATAATTAATCCATACTAAGTTGTGCCTAGATTTTAATGGCAAATTTGTATGAGCTTTGTATGAGCTGCATACAAATGTATGAGTGGTTCAGACGTTTCCAAGATGGTTGAAAAAATGTCAATATTGACAAACATTCTGGGAGACCCACAACTAGCAAAACTGAGAGACATCACAGATGTGCATCCAGCTGTGAGAGAAAATCAAAAAAATCACTAGCTGTGAGTTATCGGAGGATGTGCAGATTAGTTACGGCTCAGTTCAGTCCATTATCACTGAAGATTTGGGTATGAGACGTATGTCTGCCAAGTTTGCGCCAAAACTGCTTTCAGCTGACCAAAAAGACACAGAAGTTTCAGTTGCACAAGATCTTAATTATGTCAAGAATGATGAAAGCATTTTGAAAACTTTGCGTAGGCCTCTGAGCAGGTATCGCCAAGCTTTTGGCAAAATTTGATGGAGATTCTCTGCTCAACTTTCTCTATCATGGTCAATGCAACGATCACACTACACACCTTCCTTCCAAGCACTGCTTAAACAGTGGAAGTGAGCTAGAATGTTAAAACTTAGTGTGCATGCAGAGCAGAGTTCAAGGTCAATATGTGCCAAGCAGCTTCACTCACTGTACTGTGCTTCAGCATCATTATTATAACAACTCTCCAGATACTTATTGATCAGACCACATGTGTGTGTGTGTGTTTATAAATATCTTTTGTTATCATTTATACACCATTACTCATGTTTCATTTGCTAATAGGAGTTACAAAATTGTACATGTAAGAGAAACATGTAAGATATCTCCTATTGGAAATTTTTTGGAAAGAGAATCAAACAACACAATATTTACATTTGGACGAAGCGTTTATTTATAGTAAGTAACCAGGAGATATATAGATAATTGGCAGGGAAAATAAAGAGCAAGTCTCCCCGAGTGTGTTTGTGTGTACATAACTGAGTTCAAATTTAGCCTTCATTGTGATCTATGTGTGCCCTGACTGTAAACAAAAGCCACATTATTATTCAGATGGTGTCATTTGCAATTTTCCATGAAAGCATGTCTGGGCGGTTCCTTGTTCTAGACATGGGTGGGGAGAGGGATTATTACCTTGCTTGGTAACAGGTGGCGGATGGTGACAGAAAATGCATCTAGCAGTAGAAATACCATAACATAATTTCATCTGCCCCAAGCAGGCAATGGTGGTGGTGGTGGTTAGGATGGTGATGGTGCTGGTGCTGGTGGCAGCAGCGGTGGTAGTGGTGGCGGTGGCGGTGGCAATGACGATGATGATGAGGAGGAGGAGGAGAAGGAGGAATGATGATGGCAATGACAATGACGATGACAACAGCAACAATATATGGTGCAGGCATGGCAAAAGCATGGGCCTAGGTATGTAGTTAAAATGTTTGCTTCCCAACCATGTGGTTTTGGGTCCAGTCCCACTGCCTAGCACCATTGGCAACTTTCTTGATCCACCCATAAGCCTTTGGCTTGTGAGTATGCTCCCACACACACACACCTGCCAACTTCATTCGTCCAGCCCCACTTCTCGTTTCTCTCTCTTGTCCCTTCATCATTTGCATGTCTTATCCTGCTGCTTATCACACTCTCTTTACTACCAGTCATCATAGCCTTTCACCTGACCCACTTCAACTGACATTCGTCATTCACCCCCACCCCTGCCACTGCCACCGTCACTTATATTTACATTGGCCACTGCCACCACTTTTGTTCACCATTCACCCCTACTACCTCTAGCCATCTTTCTCTCACTCTCTTACTCCTTCCCCTGCATTTTTGCAACATTTACATACCCTTTATGATTTTTCTGTTACCACACTGTCTTCTATCACACCTTCTTATACCTTGAGAGAACACTCCTCTCCTTGACACCCTTTCTAGCCCCACTCCATTTACTCCCAAACACCATGATATAATGTGAGGGTGGCCACGTTATCTTCTCCACAACAGACTTGTTCCTCTCAGTTGAAGTTTGCCTGTGACTCTTGCAAATTACAAGGCAGCCTCACTAGTGAAGGGGCCATGAAAAAGCATCCAACACTCTGTAAGATGATTGGATTAGAAAAGGGATCCAGCTATAGAAATCAGGTCAAAACTGAGACACTGGAGCAACACATAGTCCACCAACCTTTTCAACGTTTGGTATAAAGCCACCTCTTTCACTTCTACAATATTACTGAGGCAATTGTCTTGTGAATTACTTGGTGACTTCACTACCCTATTAAAAAACATTACTCTAGAGACCCTCCAGAGCCTCCCATTTTGGTCACTTGTATTTATGATCATTACCTTTCAGTCATTACCCAATAATCATGTCCATAGCTGACAATAAACACAGAAACTAAATTGAAGATAATGAATTTGACTTTTTTACCAACCATTCTTCTTCTGAGGTATAAATGCTGGAACTGGTGCATTCCTGTGCCAGTATCTGCAATTCTAAAATTATTCACCCTCCTGTTTCTCATCACTTGTGAATACAACCCTGAAATCCTGAAACTTCTCCACTTGCCTCAGTAATATTCCTCCCACATGCAGGATGGGAAGCCTTTCTTGAGAGGACCAATGTCTCAGTCTTTGCAACATTATTTCAATGATACATACAGCATCATTATCATTATCATCATCATTTAATGTCCACCTTCCCCATCATCAGTAGTTCATATATCCAAAAAAGAAGCACACTCTAAAACATTAGAAGTTGATTGTTAAAAGAGGAAGGAACTCCATACATTATTAAATGGGAGGACCTTGAACAACCAGGGACTTATATAAATGGGAGCAAATGATGTAAGGTTTGCTTGACAAAGAGCGAAAGAATCCTAAAAATTTCTCTTGAGCTGGGGACCTTTTTAAACTGTAGGAAAGAAGTATTTAGTTAATGCCCCCATCTGAGATGTTTCTTGTTGCAAGCTTGGAATTCCCCATTTGTTGAATAGAACTGTGGCAGCATCTTCAAATGTCACCACAACCAGAACTGATATAAGGGAGATAACCCCGTCTTGCCTGTAATACTTGCATGGCATTTCAGGATGTATTTTTTGTTTACAAAACTAATTAACCATGATAACTTCCTCCCTTCTGTTGTACAGAGGTGATGTGTCTCTGGCCATTTGAGTCTTACAAGTCACCTATACAGTTAAGCACTTTATAGGTGTGAAACCAATGGTTACTCTCTGACCAACCATAACAATCAACTTCCTGAAATATTAAAATATATACTAGCAGGCTTCCTGGCATTCAGCGCGGTCTGTACAGTGTTGAAATGTATTCATAAGGCACATAATGGCATCTATCGTAATGCCCATTTTCCTTACAATAAAACTTGTTGAAAGGTATGTAAATATTGCATAACATAATTTTGGAAATTTATTTAGTGCATCTATATACAGAAAGTAATATAGATAATAATAGAGAAATGTATTGTACGAAAATTATAAAACATTTACAGAACTTCAGTATATACAAAAACAGTATGGTAACAAAACAGGACAGTTAGAACAAACAGTAAGGGCTGTTGAGCCATAATGAGGTGAAGTGGTGAACGCTGGAGAACAAGCTTTGACAAGAGACAGACAAAAATGCATGCTATCTCTTGTAGCTGAATGAGAAGAAAGAAAGAAATTCGAGTTAGGAGAAGAAAGATGGCCGCTGGTCATGTATGAGCAACAAGAGAGTCAAGGAGGAAGTGTGAGGGAGAGAGAGGGACAGATAGAGAATAGTGAAGGGGAAGAGAAAAAAAGAATTTTGAAAGGAAGAGAGAGAGGAATAGAGATAGTGATAAAATAGTGTCACATCAGAATTATTAAGATAAAACTTACTTGGAAATGGATGCGTGGCGCTCAATCATATAATAATATAAATAATATATATATGCATATATACATACATACCGTTTGTTCTGTCTTGTTTTTGTTACCGACTTTGACCCTCCACAAATCCCAAATTTTATTGAATTTGCTTTGTGGGATCGACTGTTTTGACAAAGACACATCTTGTCCTAACACTTGAAATGCAGAGTAGATAAAACAGTGGACAACTGATGAAGGGATTTTTCTTTATGTTGCCTGTCTCATTTTTCTATTTGTTTTGTTGTTCAAAAAAAGTTTGTTTTCCATGTTATTGTAATTCATGTTCTTGTTTTTCTTGTTGTTTATGTTTTTTGACATCCTGTACCCATATATGCATGTGTATATATATATATGTAAGTATGTACATGTATTATGTATTATATACATATATATATTATTATATGATTGGACACCATGCATCCATTTCCAAGTAAGTTTTATCTACCATGTAAAAAGCACCATTTGAGTGTGATCGTTACCAGTGTCGCCTTACTGGCACTTGTGCCAGTGGCACGTTAGAAAATCATTTGAGCAATGTCGTTGCCAGTGCCGCTGGACTGACTCCTGTGCAGGTGGCACGTAAAAAACATCATTTTGAGCATGGCCGTTGCCAGTACTGCCTGACTGGCCCTTGTGCCGGTGGCATGTAAAAGCACCCACTACACTCTTGGAGTGGTTGGCATTAGGAAGGGCATCCAGCCATAGAAACTCTGCCAAATCAGATTGGAGCTTGGTGCAGCCATCTGGTTGACTAGTCCTCAGTCAAATTGTCCAACCCATGCTAGCATGGAAAGCAGACGTTAAACGATGATGATGATGATATATATATATATA
>NC_068996.1:54925886-54930886 GCF_001194135.2 Octopus bimaculoides
ATTATATGTATTTATTTTCTCTTAGTTAATAATTAACTCCGACAAAATAGATTGGTTAATAGATACCAGGCTAGCAAAGATCACAAAATGACTGTGGTGTAACTCCTGTTTATGAGGTAGAAACTCCCTGTTATTTTGGGTATTTGAGTAAATATAAAAATTTAATAAATGGAGTAATACGCATATGTTAAATGAATTCTTTTATTTCCGACATATGTTTCGAAGATTACAAATGGTTCCTTCCAAAGGAATACGTGATGTTGATAAAGATGTAATCTTCTCTTCAGGGAAATACATAAGATCCAACTTAACCGTAAGACATTTTAACTGAATCCTGTTTAGGTTATATTAGTGGCATTATTCTGCGTCTAAGAATTTTAATTGTCTTCTTTAACTTTCTTAGACATATCTAAGATTCTGAAAGCAATCTTAGTTCATTTGTTTATGTTTATCGTAAGGTGAATTCAAAACATAAATATTTTCTTCTCCCTGCTTTATGATGTATAAAATACTGCACCACATAAAATTTTATTTTATTTTATCTATTGGAAAACCCTTGCACCAACAAATATAGAGCGTGATTATCGAGGTAAACTGAGGTAATAATATTAACTTAGTTGATACAAGTAATTTTTACTCCTTTAACCCCCTTGTTTTCGCCCCCTCTAATTTCCATCTCACTTAACAACACAATCTCTCTCTTTAGATTAATAGACCATTCATCACCTTTATAAATTGTCAATCACTTAATATCTTACTAGTTCATACAAGTATTATTTTCCTATACATACAGCACTGCCTTAATATTCATCACCACACGACTACCATGGGTATATGCATACAAATGTATGTATATGCACGTATGTGTCTATGTATATGTATATGTATGTGTGTGTAGATATGTGTGCATGTATGTGTATGTATATATATGTGTACATATGTATGTATATATGTGAATTTGTGTATATATATATATATATATACTTATAGGCATTTATGTCAACACTGCATGTATAAATACAAGGTTAATTCCCTTTTGCAGTCCCATTATACATAAAACACTCTTCTCCCATTTTTATCGGGTTTTAAATCATTTTATTGACTTCCCATTCTAAATTCTAAATTTCTTCTTTTCCTTCTTTTCTTCCCTTCTTGTCCAACGTACTGTCTCGTAGTGTTCCAACCTCCAACGTTTTTTTCAAATAAGATACGTAACAATCTTCTCTATCTACAGTTATCACATTCGGTTAAAATGTCTTATGGTTAAGTTGGATCCTATGTATTTCCCTGAAGAGAAGATTACATCTTTAACAATCAACATCACTTATTCCTTTGGACGGAACCATTTGTAATCTTCGAAACATATGTCGGAAATAAAAGAATTCATTTAACATATGCATATTACTCCATTTATTAAACTTATATATATATATATATATATATATATATATA
Source organism: Octopus bimaculoides (assembly GCF_001194135.2). NCBI lineage: Eukaryota > Metazoa > Mollusca > Cephalopoda > Octopoda > Octopodidae > Octopus > Octopus bimaculoides. The sequence continues at coordinate 54,927,339 of NC_068996.1, forward strand.
TATATACATATATATGTCTTTTGCCTCTAATTTCCCTGGGCAACTGAAAAATTATTGTTGAAGTGAGATGCACACAAGAGCTAGTATACAGTGTCATGAAACTGTACTTTTCTAGTTCATGCTTGCTAGAGAAGTTATTTCTTGAGAAGAAAATCAAAAAAACCAGGATTTGAATCTGCCAAAAAGGAGGAAATGGTGTTGGTGTTATGAAGTTAAATCTCCTACTTGTGAATCACACCAAAATTTCAAAGCCTTCAATATTGTGCAAAGTTAAATTTCTCTCTGATTTGATGTTCGCATAAGATATATGCATGTATGTACATACGTACATACATACATACATGCACACGTATGTACATACACACATATATACATACACACATACATACGTATGTACATACATACATACAAACATACATACAAAAATATGTACATGCATACATACATACACACACATACATACATACATACACACATACACACACATACATACACACATACATACATACATACATACATACATACAATATCAATGTTCCATACTGGCATGAGTTGGACAGTTTGATGAGGATTCAATGAGTCATGACTGCATCAGATTCCATTTGTCTGTTTTGGCATGGTTTCTGCAGCTGGATGTCCTTCCAAATGCTTACCTCTTCATGGTGTATACTGGGTGATTTTTTCTCCTGCCATTGGCACTATTGTGGTCACTATGTAACTCACAAACCCGGAGAGAGAGGATGCCGTATCCTTATGCGGGATCAAGGCCGGGGGTGAGGAGGTTAAGGTATGAGGGAAGAGGTTGGAGTAGAGTAGGTTCTTGTAGAGGAACTAAATGGCTACTCACATTTAGGAGAGAGAGAGTGAGAATGAATTAGAGGTGTATCCAAGGAGATAGACAGTGGTGCTGAGGTGTCCAAGTGGCACCTCTGATAGCAGGAGTAGTTGTAGGTGGGGGGAATGGGGATTTACAAGAGTGGGGGGGAGACGGGGGAAGTGGGAGAGGGAAATAGTTACAAAAACCTAATCACCACTCCACTCAGACTCACCAACACAGAGACTGTATAAAGGCAAGACTAACTCTAATGCATTGCAGTCTAATGATGGCTTAGCTGGCTGAAACTTCAAAGTCACTGTCAACAACATTCTTGTATAAGAACAAATTTGTACTCTAGAAAAGTATAGAATAACCCATCAGATTAATGTCAAATTGTTTGTATTATAACTAAGCATAAAAACAAACATTAATGCACATACACACATACATGTACACAAATACATACATACATACACACACACACACATACACACATATATTATATATATATATATATATATATATATATATATATATACACACGCACATACATATACACTCATATATAAATGCATATGAACACACATGCATAGATACATATTCTGTTTCAACTGAAAGGCTATGGTCATGCTGGGGCACTGCCAATGTAATCACCTTTTTAATGGCCATTCTTATGTAATTGGCTTTTGGTGAAGGTGGGATTTCAATATTGCTGCCCTGTTTTGAGTTTCTTGCTATGATGTAGGTTCATCTGGAACTTTTGACAGCAGGACCCAGATTTTTTCTTGAAAACCTCTGCCCCTACTCAATATAGCTCTCTCATGTTTTGGCAATGTATCAAATAGCTGTAGGTCTTTGAATCCTAAACTATTGCAGTACGTGGTCTGTTATCTCTTTTCTAGCTTCTGGTGGCCTAGAAGAGGTTAGAAGGGTCAAGTGGTAAAGACATTATTCTGCTTAGCGGAGGCATCTGGGAAATGTATAACTGCTGTCATTCATAGAAAAACTATTGTTTTACCGTGAGAAAAGCGCTGTTGAAGTATTAAGTGAAATTTGGCAATTGAGGATTGAATCCACGCTGTGCCTGCATGAAGCCACTATAAATACGTTGTGGAAAAAAAAAAAAAATCTACTGTGATGGAGAAAGTAAAAATGCCGAATTATCGGAGTGGTGGGCATTCAAAAAAGTATGTGTGTTTAGAAATGTATGAACGAAGAGATTCAAATTAAGGAAGTGCGATAATAATGTTTAGCAGTTCAAAACTGTGAGTAGTGAAATGCAGAATTAGGTTGGCTGATTGCTGGTTCAAAGTAATCGAACATAAACAATGAAATGGGTTATTTCCCTTGAGTGTTTAAAAAAAATTGTGTAGATAGATATAAAGGTCCCTTCCAGGGGCTGTATTATCGATTTTTTCAACAATCTAAGTATGTCGGAAGGTTTCTAGACATGAGTTGTACTCGTGTGTCAAGTTTCATCAAAATCAGTAAAACGATGTTGGAGAAGTTAACTAACAACGCCACAAACAAATACACACCGATTTTCCACATATGTAGTAGATATATAAACGTGTGTATATTCATGTATATATGAACTTGTGTGTATACATACCATCATCAGCCAGGGGTCAACTTTTGTACATGCACACAATTATTTGTATGTGTACATTGATGTGTTAGTATATATGAAATATATACACTACACTGACCAAAGTTTCCAAATAGTTTGAATGAGCATCTAAAACATAGTGAATAATCCTATCTCAAATAAACACTCCCATGAAAGGGAGAGGGCAGAAAAAGAAACCAGGGCTGTCAAAAATGTTAAGACAAACCCTAAAGCCTTCTGTAGATTTGCCAAAAAGGTTGCTTCAGTATGACACAAGATAGAGCAACTGTTAAAGAAAATGACAGAGGATAATTGAAATAGTGAATGTGCAATACAAAAGTGTTTTCACAACTCCATTGTGACACTTTCAAATAGCTAAGCTTGATGAGTTCTTTAGCATCACAGCTCTACACAAAGGGACAGCAATTATTGACTGCATTGAAAGAAAGGAAATGGATGTAATAGCAGCCATTGATTGAGCTTAGAGTCAGCCAGTGGTCCTGATCAATTCCCAGCAATCCTTCTATAGGAATGCAAAAAGGCTCTAGCAAAACCACTACAGATTCTCTTTTAAAGCTCCCTTGCAACTGGGAGGCTTCCCACGAAGTTAAAGGAAGGAATAATACATCCTATCCATAAAGGAGGTACTAGAGCAGATGCTAAAGATTATAGACCTGCCTCTCTAATCTCACATATCAGCAAAGTCATAGAGTATGTTGTCAGGAGGAAGCTGATCATATTCCTAGAAAATAATGACTTGCTCCCTGATACCCAGCATGGTTTTCATTCAGAAAGAAGCTGCCTTATACGGTTTTTACAGCATTATGATTGGGTATTGAAACAACTAATAAATCACTCAAATGTAGTAGTGATATACCTCAACTTTACAAAGGCCTTTGATAAGCCTGGTCGTGAAATGATATGTCACAAGCTACAGAGACTCAGCATTGTCAGAAAACTGAGAAAATGGTTACATGACTTATTAAAAGACAGATGCCAGGCTGTGACAGCCAATGGGACCCTCTCCAAGGAGACAGTAATAGTGAGTACCTCAGGGAACTCTCTTGAGCCTCTGCTGTTTATGGTGATTCTTTCAAACATACCATCAGTTGCACAGGCAGC
>NC_068996.1:54932109-54933348 GCF_001194135.2 Octopus bimaculoides
TATATATATATATATATATATATATATATGTATGTATGTATATGTATATGATACACATATATATATGTATGTATATATGATACATATATGTGTGTGTGTGTATGTATGTATGATACATATCTAATATAATAAATGCGAAAACTAATTTCTGTGTTTTAGTGTATCACACTTAGACCTCCTCTCTCACTATTCAATGACACCCCTACTATTCCTCATGATGGGGTGAGAGTAATTGAAGACATAGAGGTGGTGAGGGCGGTGGCAAAGACAGACAGAGAGAGAGAGAAAAAAAGAAAAGAGAGGGAGAGAGAGACAAAGAAGTTTAGGAAGAGTTGATGATGTTTTATTAAAAGTAGTAGTGTTGATGGTGGCAGTTGGAGAGAGAAAGAGTGGATATGTGAGAGAAAGAGAGAGATGATGTACAACTTTGTTTAAGCATGTCTTTTTGATAGAAATTCCTGTCGCCAACATACTGAACACTACCATTTTTGTTTTATTTTTTGCTTTCTTTAATGCATATATATATATATATATGTATTTATTTTCTCTAAGTTAACAATTAACTCCGACAAAATAAATTGGTTAATAGATACCAGGATAGCAAAGATCACAAAATGACTGTGATGTAACTCCTGTTTATGAGGTAGAAACTCCTTGTTATTTTGGGTACTTGATTAAATATAAAATTTAGTAAATGGAGTAAAACGCATATGTTAAATGAATTCTTTTATTTCCAACATATGTTTCGAAGATTACAAATTATACCTTCCATAGGAATAGGTGATGTTGAAAAGGATGTAATCTTCTCTTCAGGGAAATGCATGGGAACCAGCTTAACCGTAAGACATTTTAACCGAATATGATAACTGTAGTTAGAGAAGATTGTTATGTGATTTATTTGAAAAAGCCGTTGGAGGTTGGAATGCTACTAGACAGTACGTTGGGCAAGTACCTATAGAAGGTACAATTTGTAATCTTCGAAACATATGTTGGAAATAAAAGAATTCATTTAACATATGCGTTTTTCTCCATTTACTAAATTTATATATAAGCGAAAGCGAACTTGTGATGGCACCTGTGCCCAGCTTCACCTTTCTGGCACTTGTGCCCGCGACATGTCTAAGGGCTTTCGAGTGAGATCGTTGCCAGTGCTCTTGGACTGGCTCTTGTGCGGGTGGCACATAAAAAACACCATTTTGAGCGTGGCCGTTGCCGGTACCACCTGACTGGCCTTCGTAG
>NC_068996.1:54935097-54936607 GCF_001194135.2 Octopus bimaculoides
GGGTACATCTTATAGAGTTACTACCTACTCCTTTTCTACATACTGAGCAGGGCCATCTACCTGAAGGGGTTTGTGTTTTATCTACCTTCCTAGTTATTAGGATTTTGGTTTTAGCTAGGTTGACTCTAAGGCCCTTCAATTCTAGACCTTGCTTCCACACCTGAAACTTCTCCTCTATATATATATATATACACACACACACATATATATATATATATATATAAAATACACTTTAATTGAACTAAAGTTTCCCCAAAATTAAACATGTCTAATATAATAAATGTGAATGTCAGTGTGTCACACTTTTTCAACTTTAATAAATCCTTTCTACTGGAAGCACAAAGCCTCAAATTTTGGGGGAGGGGATTAGGTCGATTACATCAACCCCAGTATGTAACTGTTACTAATTTTATCAACTGTGAAAGGATGAAAGGCAAAGTTGACCTCAATAGAATTTGAACTCAAAACCTAATGGAAGATGAAATATCACTGAGCATTTTGCCTGGCATGCTGACGATTCTGCCAGCTCACCACCTGACAACAACAATAACAACAATAATAACTAGCTGGACCCATGAAAAATTCATGGAAAACATTAAAAATGTAAGCATCTGTAAAAAGTGTACTGGTGCCATGAGAAATGCTTGTATATAATGACTGTCTGTCTTTATGTTCTGAGTTCAAATTCTGCCGAGGTCGACTTTACCTTTTGTCCTTTCGGGGTTGATAAATTAAGTACCAGTTGTGTACTGGATCGATCTAATCAACTGGCCTCCTCCCCACAAAAATTTCAGGCCTACAGAATATAGAAAACAATGTAACATCAATGACTATATAATCCAACTGAAATATCTCAGTTACACAAATGTAAACAGAATTACTATTTAACCTTAGAATACATCGTACATATTCAAAGAATCTTTTTGGTTTAGTGGTATGGAATTTTCCATTTCTTCTGGTGTGTAGTTGTTGAAAAATTCTGGGTAGAAATGTACAAATTGAAATGTAAAAGAATGAAATAATAAATAGATTTATGAATGAAAGTTTGATAATTGCATTTATTTCCACCACGCGACACTTATTATTGCAAACATGTTTTAACTAATCTATACTATACACACACACAAATACATTCATATATATATATATATATATGTCTCGAGTTGTAACTGCAATTCAAAGGGGCCTGCCTTGTCATATTTTGTGTGAGGCTGAATCTCCCCAAGAACTATGTTAATGTTATGCCAAACCGCTAAGTGATAGGAATATAAACACAGCAACATCAGTTGTCAAGCAATGGTGTGTGTACAAACACAGACACACACACAAATATACACATACATACGACAGTCTTCTTTCAGTTTCCATGTACAAAATCGACTCGCAAGGCTTTGGTCGGCCTGAGGCTATAATATATATATATATATATATATATCTATATATATATATATATATATATGTATGTATACATGTATACATGTACACACACACACACACACACGCATATATA
>NC_068996.1:54937717-54938418 GCF_001194135.2 Octopus bimaculoides
GCATTGTTTGGAAGAAAGTTGTTTATCAAAAATTTTTTTTGGCATCATTGTCCAGTGGTAGAGTGTGTGCATGCTTGTGTGCCTGTGTATTTGAAAGGAGTGTCAATGGGAAAGAGAAGGAAGGAAGAAAGAAGAAAATTGTGTTTACAGCTGGTCAGTTCTTTCAATGACAAGTTTATTCTTGGCCTTTTAAAAATGGCAAAACCAGGTGGCATTGTTTGGAAGAAAGTTGTTTATCAAAAATTTTTTTTGGCATCATTGTCCAGTGGTAGAGTGTGTGCATGCTTGTGTGCCTGTGTATTTGAAAGGAGTGTCAATGGGAAAGAGAAAGCCAAGAATAAACTTGTCATTGAAAGAACTGACCAGCTGTAAACACAATTTTCTTCTTTCTTCCTTCCTTCTCTTTCCCATTGACACTCCTTTCAGATGCACAGGCACACACACATGCACGCATGCACATACACACACACCAACACAAAAACACTCACACACACTCTTTCACTTTCCCTCCATACATCACCCTCTCTTACTATCCTATATATATCTCTCTCTCCACCCCTACACATTCAATAATACTATAAAAAGAAACATTCTCTCAAGGTTTCTCTCAAAATTTGATGACCCTACAAGGCTAGGTGAAAGCCCTAATTTATAAAACATGTGACATATGAATAAAAATCTGTAAATATACAACCATCCAG
>NC_068996.1:54946605-54972417 GCF_001194135.2 Octopus bimaculoides
ATGCAGTCTAATGCTGGAAAATTTCAAGCACTACACTATCAACTCAGTACTTCTGAACCTTTCATATCAAGTGAAGATGCTTCTCTATAGCAGTGTGGGAGCATTCCACTTTCTCTGCCAGTTCCTTTGTCGTTTGACAAGAATTTTTGTGCAAAAATTGGTTTAATCACTCTCCATTGAACTCAACTGGACATCCAGAACAAGGTGCGTCTTTGAGGTCAAAATTTCCATTTTTGAACTTGGCATACCAATCACGAGTGGTTCTTTCAGCTATGGCACCTTCTCCATACACAGCATAAATGACGCGAGCAGCTTTTGCGGCCTTAGAACCTTGATTAAAAGCAAAAGGAAGGAGGTGTCAAAAATGATCGTTTTTCTTAACTTGACATTCCATTTTAATAATCTGAAAATAAACAAAAATTAACTAAAATTAATTAGAAAAAAAAGACTAAAATAGATTCCAAAATGATTCAAAAATAGAATTCTCCAAAAGAATAGATTCCAGAATTTAAAAAAACAGTGGGAACTTAGTTGCCAACCCAATATATATATATATATATATATATATATATATACATACATATAAAGTATAAATAAGTAACAAAGATGTACACATGTCAATTCATTATGGCCGTTTCAAGCAACTCCTTTAATTGATCAATGAAAACATTACATCATTGCAAACGTAATGGACTGACACCTGTACCTCTTTGTTAAACATTTATATTTTATTCACCTATACTAGAATCTGTGCTTCAGAAATACTGTAGAAAGTATCTTAATATAAAGTACATGTCTGAATAGCCAAGAGCAGATTTCTTCACTAAGCTGGGTTGTATTATCTGCATAAGCTGCAAGAATACCATGTGATCAGCACTTCTGCACTGTGTCTGAGATTCTTACATAATATTGTTGGGGTGTGTATTGTTGCTCCGACCTAACAAGGTGCCTCAATTTAAGAACCTTATTCAACTGAATCTGATATATATATATACAAAGAAACACACACGCAACCAGTAAATGTTGGTGCTTTGTAGATTGAATTTATCTTGTCATGCAGTATGTGCTTCTATAGAGATAGGAGTGGAGAGTATAAAAGGGAGATACTGAGAGTTAACAGAAGAGGTGGTGGAAGAATGCACATGTTTGGTTTGTTGATAGGCAATGAGTAAAGTGTGCTATATACACAAAGAATCAAAGACAGAGAATGAGGAAGAGAGGGAGTATATGATGTACTGAGAGAGACAAACACACACACACACACACACACATATATATATAAATACATATATATATATATATATATATATATATATATATATAGAGAGAGAGAGAGAGAGAGAGAGAGAACTGAAAGCCCAACAGTTCAAAATGATATAAACTGTAAAATAGAAAAAGAATATAGTGGAAAGAAAAGCCATAAAACAAAGTAGAGAGAATAAAAGTGAGAGATAGAGAGAGTAAGGTGAGAAGGTGATGGAGATGAGAAAGACTAGATGTAGAAGGTGATGAGTAGTGGCATGAAAATGGTGTAATAAAATGAAGTATCATGGATTGAAAAAGGTATTTACACAGTTCAGACTGTAAAACAATTTTTCTATATTCATCTCTGTAAAACTTTGTTTTACAGATATATATAAACATAAAGAAAACTAAGTTTGTATCAAAATATGTTTGTATTAGGTAAAGTGAGGACAGATTGTTTTGTTGTCTTGGGAGGGTCTTTGCACCAATAATGATACATGCACTGGTTCAATTTCACTTCTTTATTGTTAGTCAATTGGTTAAATATCTAACCAACTAACTAATCAATTGTTTGTTTAATGTGCTTGTTAAAACAATTGATCAGTTGTTTGTTTGTTTGTTACTCAAAGTTGTTTTGCTGCTTTTGCTTCCCTTCCAAACAAACAATCAATTAGTTAGTTGATTAAATAAACAAATGGAATTGAACCTGTGCGTGTATTATTATTTTTATTGGCATAATGACCCTCCAAAGACGCAACAAAATTTGTTTCAACATAGAAATTCACATCAGGAATATTGCAAACCAAACACAAAAAGAAAATAAAGAATAGATAGACATTGTCAGAAATAGAAGTGATGTATAGTATAAACACACACATACATTCACAGGTGTACATGTATTTATACACACACATATTTTAAGATATTTTTTTCTTAAAAATTAGTATTCATTTCATCATTTTGTATTAGCACCAAGAAATTTGATAGAAGTCATCATCCTCATTTAGCATCCATCTTTCCATGCTGGCATGGGTGGGACAGTTTCACAAGAGCCAGCCAGGCAGAAGCCTGCACCAGACTTCTGTCACTGTTTTGGCAGGATTTTTACAGCTGGATCCCCTTCCTAACACCAACCACTTAGCAGAGAAGCGATAATTATAATTATTGTACGTATGTCATATTTCTTGATATTATTATTTATCAAGGCAAAAATATACTTCCAAAACTACCAGTCATGTGACAGGTAATACTTCACTATATATATATATATATATATATATATATACATTACACAAACACACACATATATATATATATACAGACACTTGTATCATTTAGGTCTATGTCTGTTGGCTCTTATTGTGTAATATATTGTATTATAGAGCCATGAATCACCCATGTTTCTTCAAATATCAGGGATAGGCACAACTGTATGTCTAAAAGGCTGTAAACATAATTGATCTGCAAAATTATCACTGTCACTAACAGAATGTTAAAAATTGTTTTTAAAATCTGCAGCAAACAAGCTGCTACAGCAACCAATCAATTGTTCTGTAGATCATTCCAATAACAATCACTTTTACCCAACTTTCTTATTTGAGAAAAATATATTATCTTTCCTTATAAACAGTGAAATCTATTGACTAGAACTTGAGGTGCATTCCAGAAGTTTTGAGACTTATTTTAGTTGGTTCAAGGATGATAGGGAGAAGGTGAGAGAGGATGAGAGGGACATCAGCATAACTGTGCTGGTTGAGAAAATACACAATTTTCTGTACAAAGACCATCACATTGCAGGTTTTCTCACTGGTCACCAAAGACTGAAGTACTTTTGAATTGGAAATAATTAGCTGAATCATCTCCCTACTGTTACCAATGCGTCTTTCCTTCTGATCATCAGTGAGTACCCCAGTAACAAACTTTGCACATCTCTTTACTCGTTTCAGTCATTTGACTGCGGCCATGCTGGAGCACTGCCTTTAGTCGAGCACATCGACCCCAGGACTTATTCTTTGGAAGCCTAGTACTTATTCTATCGGTCTCTTTTTGCCGAACCACTATGTTACGGGGACGTAAACACACCAGCATCGATTGTCAAGCGATGTTGGGGGCACAAACATAGGCATACACATCATCATCATCGTTTAACGTCCGCTTTCCATGCTAGCATGGGTTGGACGATTTGACTGAGGACTGGTGAAACCGGATGGCAACACCAGGCTCCAATTTGATTTGGCAGAGTTTCTACAGCTGGATGCCCTTCCTAACGCCAACCACTCTGAGAGTGTAGTGGGTGCTTTTACGTGCCACTGGCACGAGGGCCAGTCAGGCAGTACTGGCAACGGCCACACTCAAAATGGTGTATTTCATGTGCCACCTGCACAAGAGCCAGTCCAGGGGCACTGGCAACGATCTCACTCGAAAATCCCACGAAGGCCAACCAGGCAGCACTGGCAACGGGCTTCTTTTCAGTTTCCGTCTACCAAATCCATTCACAAGGCTTTGGTCAGCCCGAGGCTATAGTAGAAGGTGCCATGCACTGGGACTGAACCCGGAACCATGTGGTTGGTAAGCAAGCTACTTACCACACAGCCACTCCTGCACCTATGTTTATATCTTCATGAATAATTCTGTGTATAGTTGTCACACCAACTCCAAACTGCATATATTTATTGTCTTTATAGACACGTGACTGTAAGTATAGAGCTGGGAGTTGGTGTAACAACCGTACTCAGAATTATTCATGAAGATTTTAAAATGTGCAAAATTTGTTGCCAGGGTGCTCAGTGACGACAGGAGGAAAGATGCATTGGTGACAGCAGGGAGATGGCCGAGTTGATTATCTCCAATCCAAAACTACTCGAGTCCCTAGATCTACTGTTTTGATCCAATGGAAGCATCCTAGTTCTCCCAGACACAAGAAGGCCACTGTTTATGATGATCCCCTTTTTCAACATTTACTGGCCAAACAGTCAACAGATTAGTTTGTGGAGGTGTTGAGGGATCAAGGAAAATATTTCATCACAAAAGGCCAGGGTCTAGCACCTGTACCAGTTTGGAACTCTATCCTGGTAACCAACAACTTGACAGAGATGGGCATCAAAACTGTCCCTCACCCTCCCTACAGTCCAGACCTTGCTCCCCAAGCTTAAAGACGCTGTAAGAAGGGCGTTGGACAACTTCAGTTTGGAGGACCTCCATAGAACCTTCACTAAGTGACTGGAGTGCCACAAGTGCATTGAATTCAGAGGATCTTACTTTGAAGAAGAGTAGAGTTTTATACTTGTTTGAAATTAATGTCTCAAAACTTCTGGAATGCACCTTGTATATATATATATGTATATATATATATATATATATATATATATATATATATATATATATATATATATACATATATATATATATAAATCATTTGTCAAAAGATAAAGCTGGCATTCTATTATTATTATTATGGGATTTCTAATTTTAGATACAATCTCCTGAATAAAATCTTTTTGACTTAAAATGTCCTGATCATAGATTAACATCCATTTTTATGATGGCATGAACTATACAGATTTATATACCACATACTTTGATTCTAAAAATTCCAACACATTAATATCTGGTTCACCACCTTTCTCAATTTTCCTATGAAAAGGTGCCAAATTCTGTCAAATCACAGTCTATGACCTTAAGAAAATGAAGGATCAATACACCAGAAAATGTTAGATGTTTAAAGACAGCCTAGTGTTGGCTGAAATACCCCATTACCAGTTCTGAACAATTTCCTGTATGGCCATCAGTATATATTGCACTTTTATACACAGCATTCACCATGTTAACCATTGAAATGTATCAGTTTAACACCCAACAACTCTAACTCCTTTATACTCTATCTCATTCATTCAAACAAATCAGCATTACATTTAACATACCAGGTTGGTGCAAAAGTAAAAAGTACTTTTTAACAATCAACATTTTTCTGCTCAGAATGAATTTTATTAATGAAAATAATTAATGCTTCTAACTTATAGCAAGTCTATTTCTGTAGCATACAGCTCCAAATTTTTCAAGGTGTTTTGAGCTTCTGCTTGAACAAAGTGGCCTGTTAAGTAGATGTCTAGAGAATAAGGTAGGTGAAAATAGCGTTTTATAGACATGTTTTGTTCAATTTCTGCAGATTCAACTGGCAAGACATGGGGTCAGATATTGGTCCTTTGAAATTACCAATGTCAGCTGTAAATGTTGCATTTCTTGGTGTGCTTTGTCAATTTCCTGCTGTGATGGTTTACTAGGATTCAAAATAGTAGAGGATTCCACTAAAGTGATAACCTACTTTTCATACAACTTCAGTTTCAGCAAGTGCTTAGGAGCTTCATCTCAGTCCAGCCACAGAGCAATATGCCATTGACAGCCATGTAGAATCTATTCTTGATCAAATCACAATGTAATCAAGATCATTTTTTGTTGCACAAAAACCTTGTACAGGCAATTATTTTGTTCAGTTCAAACATCACTCGTTTGTATGTTGTTTTTTTTTTTAAAGCTTTTCAGTGAGATGCAAATGTTGAACAACATAAGCAGTGAAAGGAAACAATTATCATAAATTAACTAATGGAAATTGGCACTTAAAAATGGTATATTAGTTTAAGTTTATTCTCAAATAAGCAAAATTAAAAAAGAAAAAAAATCCATTTTTATTTTTGCACCATCCTAATATGTGACTTATTTCCCCTCCACTTAATTATGAGATGAAGTAGAAAATAATATTTCAAGCACCAACATTTACCAAAAACAAAAAGCTGTGTATAAGGTTAATGTGAATAATTTAGATAAGGGAGACATTTTTGTGTTACTGAATAAAGAAGCAAAAGGGAATTATTAAGGAGCTACATATACAAGAACCCCCCACACACACAATACATCTGTACGTATGTAAATGGGAAGAACACTAGGGAAAAAGTAATAGGCAAAGAAAATAAAAAAGAGAAATAAGGAATGCAGCTGAAATTATGGGCATATAAGTGAAATAACTTATCAGCATGAGTGAGGTATACTTATACATACAGAGAGAAGTAAACATGCATCCTGGTTCATACACAAGTTTCATTCAAAGAAGCAAACTGAAAAAGGTTAGAGGAAGCAACAGAAATGTAGAAATGCATACCTTCTGTTTACAAACAACACTTTACAGATACTTATACAACATGAATAATTTAAAACAAATTACCAAAGTATATTCATATTTAAAATGTGCAAGAGCTTCTACATAGTGACCTACTTGCAGATAGCAACCAAAACTTCAAATCACACTAGTTATTAATAAAGAGAAGACATTAGATAATGCAGTCCTATATGAGCTTAAAATGATGAGCTGGTAATAACTGAACAGGTTTGCACAATCAGAGCTGTACTTGGGGTAAACATTAAATCATAGCCATATAGAAAATGAAAAGTTCACAAGTTTTAATTTGTAGTTTGATGTTAGTTCAACAAGTCAAGAAGCTACTAATATACCAACACTGCATGACAGTGTACACATGGTTTAAATGTGGACTAAGCGTCAGCCGCACAGTTTATCAAAATGATGCTGTTTTTAGCAAGTTGTAAATGATATTGAAAGAAATGAAATTGAAGTATAACCTTGTCGTTAAGAGCAGCTATAGTTATGATATTAGAGAAATAACCACAAATAATACATCCTACAAGAAAATTTGAATAATTCCAGTTTATGAATCAGTGGGAGATAAAGTACTATATACAAGGAAGATTTTAAAAAGGTTTTCCTCTTAGAACTATGACCCTTTTCTACAAGATTAGTTATTTAAATAACTCTGATGGAACTTAAGAAACGTCAAACTAAAGTTAATGCAACACTTGCAACAGCAAAACTATTTTAAGCACATGAGAACGTTTAAATAATCACTGAGACAACGGCAAGATTCTCAGATTTTGGTATCATAAGGTACTGAGTTTGAGACTAGTAAGTAAAATTACGCTCTACTTTAAATGGATAAACGGCTATCTTAAATCTGTCGTAAAAATCAAACAACTTCTGTAGAGACTTATCTTTGTTAAAAACTGGTTACAAGTTCTCCCTCATCATTAAATATCTGGTACTCCATCAATAACTGTCTTGATACATACCTTCACTACATTTCATTTTTAGGCAAACAACCTTTCTTAAAATAACTTGTTTATACTGAGAAAATTTACATTCATTTTCAAACCTATGAAGAACATGTCATTAAATTATCATCAAATTTAACAATAATACAAAATGCCATGCAGAAAAGTAATATAATTGAAAAGAAAGAAAATGTATTGCAAATCAGATTTAGAAGAGAAAAATCTTTTAAAGACAAAACTTAAGCCTATAACAGTTATGGGCCTTATGAGATAAGAAAAATGACCAAGTAAATTGTACAACAAAATTAAGGTAAACATGATTTTATTTTTTTTTTTTTATATATATATATATATAAAACAAGCTTCAATTCAAAATTAAAGTTCTTAAAAAATAATTACCATGATACAGTTACATATTTGATATTTTCCCCTTGGTTCCTGCCAGAAATCAAATTACACGCCAAAGAGGAGATTTTGAGATCTTTTCTGACATATATTGAGAAAACAAACACCTCTATGTCTTACACATGCAATTAGAAGGCAGTTTGGTACTGGAAACAGAAAAAAAATCCCATGCAAAATAAGACATATTCTTCATTTCTATAAATTGTATTCTGATATAGTTGTTATTAAAAAGACCCAAAGAAAGAAACTAGAAAAATAAAAATAAAGTCTGTAGGGGTATACAAGCAGATATTAGGCAAGGAAATATATTTTAATGATATAGAAGGCACAGAATGATCTAACCTCTAATTGAAAAAAAAAAAATATAAGCAAAATTTAACATGGAAAGAATATTTTGGGATTCTTTAAATATGTATAGGAAAGAAAAAAAAGAATAAAGCCTTTTATTTATTCATTTATTTTATTATTTTAACAAATCCTTTATTTATACTTTTATTTATTTGTTAACAACGAAATAAGAATAACGAAATTTTTAAAAAATGACAATATTTCAAAAGATCTGAGAAATTAAATCTACCTAAATTACATTTTGAAAATATCTCAAGTTGAAATCTAGATAATTTAGAATTGTATATTATTATTATTATTATTATATACTTAAATATCTAAAATTGTACGTATTCCTCTACCATGTTTATTGTATTTCTCATACAGCAATTTATTACTAAGTTAGTATGCATTCATTAGACCACACAACCTAAACTCGTTTTATTGCATTGATCACCTTACTCTATTTTTAATAGTGTGATCCATTGTATTTTTTGCTTCTTTTTACTTATGCACAAAAATGAAGATTTTTAGTTCAAACACTAAATGGTATAGAAATCATTATTCCCAAACATGAATCATCTGTTTGCAAACCTGAAAATAAACACATACTACAGGAGGGAGAGAGAGAGAGAGAGAGATTATAAAATATGTCAGGGATGTACCTCCTAAAACTGGCTCCCAAATTTTTTCAGGATGCTGCCCCCTTGATGCCTAGGCCACATTCCTAGCCCCCCCCCCCCCAACAAACAGTAAATTCACAACAACTATATTTCACAAAACTTAACCTAATTAACCCATTATTTTGGTTTACATCCTTTTGGCCACCCCATTATCAACCCATTTTTCTTCAATGCTCCTTGGATCTTTCCAGCACTACCAAGGGGACAGTACCACACACTTTGGGAACCACTGCTCACAAAAGATCCTGTCCTAACCCCATATTACAATCTAAATTACTATTATTGCAGCTTTCTTTGCTCAAATAAAATGGAATTAAATAAGTAACAGAACACCAATTCTTTAATGATTGCCATATACCAATATAAAGTCAACAGTAGGTGTAGGAGTGGCTGTGTGGTAAGTAGCTTGCTTACCAACCACATGGTTCCGAGTTCAGTCCCACTGCGTGGCACCTTGGGTAAGTGTCTTCTACTATAGCCTTGGGTCAACCAAAGCCTTGTGAGTGGATTTGGTAGATGGAAACTGAAAGAAGCCCATCATGTGTGTGTGTGTGTGTGTATGTTTGTGTGTCTGTGTTTGTCCCCCCAACATTGCTTGACAACCGATGCTGATGTGTTTACATCCCCATAACTTAGTGGTTCAGCAAAAGGGAACGACAGAATAAGTACTAGGCTTACAAAGAATAAGTCCTGGGGTTGATTTGCTCGACTAAAGACAGTGCTCCAGCATGGCCACAGTCAAATGACTGAAACAAGTAAAAGGAAAAAAAGAATTATACGCAGCTGTCTGTAAAATGATCGCCAAATTAAGATGCTTAAGCTAACCATTTCACTATTATAACTTGGTGTACTCCAAGCTATTATCCCCATCTATTGTGTTTCTATCTACACTTGATTGGCTTATTTTCCAACCATCTTCAAGTACCCTGACCTATATATATATATATATATATATATATATATATATATATATATATATATATATATATATATATATATATATATATATGTGTGTGTGTGTGTGTATGTGTATATATATATATATATATATATATATATATATACACACACACGCATACATACATACCCTACACGTGAATTTACACTTAATACCTTTATTTTTAACACAGAGTCCAGTGCATTAATTCACTATATTATCTAATAGAAGAAAATATAATTTTACCCATTAAAAGTTTTTCCAAATCCAAAAGTCAATGTATATTCCAAATAGTTGGTAAAAAGTGCTCAAACAGAACTTATTTGATTTTATTTGCAAATCTACATTTTTAAAGTTATCAGAAAAAGATAAAAGGAAAAAAAAAAGGGAAAAATCAATTAGACAGAAATTTTACATGTAAATATGCCTTATACTTGGATAGACCTTTCCAAATAATTCGACAATTACATGTACATAAATCTGCATATATGCTTATGAACATGTCTTAATGAGCATGTGAGTACATTAAAATATGTACACACACACACACATAAACTGATGCCTATATACATATAAACCTGTATTTTTTGTGAACATACAAGAAAAATAAATAAAAAAAAAACAATTTGAATATGGCCGGAAAAGTCAAAATAATACGGGAGCTGAGAGACACTTAGGTCTACACGTAAAGTCACCAACCAAAACAGTACTCAAGGAAAAGATTTGTTTAATGCTGCACCGTGAGAAAAAGACACAAGGTGTTGGTGGGTACAGTGAAATAAAGTTAGAGATCTACTCGATGATTCCCAGCTTATTGTTGCACATATGGGGAAGGTGAACAATCTGCTATATGAAGAAAAACTAAAAAGGGGAAATGTGTAAATTTATCTTGACACAAGATTTAGAAAGTGAACAGTAATGGTAGTCAGCAACAGTGATATTGTAAATAATGAACAATGTGATGGCAGTGACTATGCTGATGAATAATCTGATCTGATAGTCATTTAAGTACTAACAGAAAAAAAACAAAAACATATAAGACAAAATGTAAAGTTGTGTGGAAAGAAATATTTATATATGACAGTTAAAACCTATAAAGGCTTTTATCTGAATCATTGATTTTTTGTTTACATGTTTGTATTCTTCGGGATGTGAGGAGAAAGTCAGAGAAAGCAACTCTACAATCATTTGTTTATTAGCAAAAAATCTTTCTGATAAGACATTTTGATTCACTCACTTTTAGAGTGTCTGATGCTGTCTTGATTAACTTGAGCTGGATGAATACTTCCTGAGTGAGGTTGTAAATTCTCCTGGTTAAGTCCAGACACAGTCCTTGTAATATTTGCTGCACTAGATACCCGATTACTGGCTACAGATCCATGCTGTACCTGTTGCTGCTTCAGTTGTGGATGTGAACCACTGCTGAGCTGCTGCTGTAAATAAGATGTAGAGTTAAAGACAGGACTTGAAGTTCTGTTACTAGAAGCTGAAGCAGAAGCTACTGTCGAAGCAGCTATAGAAGTTGCAGATACTTGAGGATTGCTTCCACTGAGGTTCCACGAAGAACAAGCAGAGGACTTTCCCTGAGATGTGGACACTGATACAGCATTGGCAGAGGTGGTAGTACATGTTGTAGTACCACTACTTGTATTACAACTGTTACTACTACTCTTAGCTTGAGTCCCCATCACATGCATAGGCAGTATCCCAGTACGTTGATGATGCAAGTTCTGCCCCTGCTGGGATCGAGCCACATTTTGTTGATGCTGTGAAACTGACGCAGCTGTGAGTGCAGAGGAAGAAGATTGAGTGGGGACAGTCCCAGAAGAGCTACTAATATTTGGTGTTGTCGGGAGTTTATACATAGATCCTGGAGAAGAAGCCGAAGTAGGGTGTGTCGCTGTTGAGGCTGTTAAAATCTTTTCCGTAGAAATGAGACACTGAGATTTAGACTGCTGCAGCTGTTGTTGCTGCTTTAGTGATGAAGATTGAGTTGAATGAGCAGATGTTGAATACAACGAGTGAATGTTGTGTGTTCTTTGTGATGATGAACTACTAACAGATTTACTACAAGAACTTGAACTTGTAACAGCATTAGATGATTGGCGTGGTTGGGAATGTCGAGGGGCAGGGATCACTGAACTTGACTGACACTGGGGAGCAGATTGGTGTTTGCTTGAACACTCTGCTTTGACAAGAGAAGTTGTACTTGTGTGTGGAGAAATGGCTCTAGACGTTTGTTGTTGTTGCTGCTGCTGCGTCGTTTGAAATTGTAGAGGAGGTGAAAGAATTTTCGAGTGATTTTGTTGCTGAGAACTTTGACAGTTTGTGGGATTCACAACCTGAGATGAAGATGTTAATTGTTTACTTGACACAAGTGAAGAATATGATTTCTGCTGATGTTGCTGTTGATGGCGATTATGGTGTTGCTGGGAAGACTGTTGCTGTTGTTGTTGCTGCTGTCGCCAAGATTTTGAAGCATGGGAGCTCAAATGAGATTTATTTGAATGTGAGTGACCTATGCTTTGTGACATCCCATGCACCACATTTTGTTGCTGATGAAGTTTTTGATGTTGTTGCTGCTGCTGTTTTTGATGCTGCAATGAGGACTGCTGCTGCTGCTGTTGTTGTTGTTGTGAATGAGTCTGATGCAGGTTACGCTGTTGTGTGGATGCAGTTTCAATTTTGCCAGCAGGGTGCACAGAGGAAGTTGAAGTTAAAGAATGGGATAACTGATTTGTAGTCCTATGCTGCTGTTGCTGCTGCTGCTGCTGTTGCACCTGACATCTCTCATCTGCAGCCTTTGAAGCTGCAGATGAAATTGGTTGCGTTTTCACTTTTTGTGTTGGCGCACCACTCTTAGAAACCAAACATGAAGCAGCATACCGTTGAAACTCAGCCAAGTATGTATTCTTGCTATCATCTTTGGAGAACTGAGCTGAAGATTTACTATCGGAATTCTGAGATTTCTCAGAGCTACCTGCTGCTAGTGCTGTTGTGTCTTTTTTGCTACTTCCTTTAATGCCAGATGCTTTTAATAGCTTACTTGCCATATTGATAGTCAATTTATTCTGTACATTGGGTTGGGAAGAATCTTTAGATTTGACATTAGGATATGTAGTATTTAGGGACGAAACCTGTTGAGTTTTAGAGTTTATGTTAGATGTAGTTTGCCCATTGTGCTGCTGGAGTTGGGAATCAACCATTACTGACATAGCATCAACATAGCCATGATAATTCTGAGAATCACTAGTAACAACTCCAGGAGGTGAAGATTGTTGAATAGATTTAGAGTGTACATTTCCTATGTGAGAAGGAAGTTTCTGTTGTTCCCCGCCAGGTTGTTTGTTGCTTGAAGTATGTCCTTGTGACTGTGATGATGAAGGAGTGCCATGCTGATGATTTTTAATGGAAAGAGATGTGGTTGGACTGTGTTGAGAATAATTAACCTTCACAGAAGGTATGGTGGGACTTATCTGAGGAGATGTACTCTGATTAGAGAATGGTGAACCATAAGTTACACTCACAAGGGAAGATGCAAGTGAAGAACTGGAGATTACTAACGGCGATACTGAAGTAGAGTTTACATTACCAGAAATTTCATGAACTGTTTTACTAGATTCATTTAGGTTTAATTTTTCTCCTTTCCCAAAGTTCTCTTCTTGTGAAGTCTTATGAAGGGAACTAGACACCACTTGAGATTTCAGAACCAAATCAGAAACATTCTCCTCAGATGAAGAAGGGTGATCACTCTCAATATACTCTAATACATTCCACAAACTTTTATCTTCAGATCTGTCAGAAGTTGTAGGTGAATGATCCATCATTTCATTAGCTAGAGTAGTCAAAATGGGTGTTACATCTGCTTTTGCATTTTGTTGGCAAGCAATCAAACTATCAGTTTGTAACGCTGGGCTACTGTTGGAATGTGAGCCTGCGGTAGGAGTTCCAGCAGAAATATCCTGAGATCTGAGGTTACACATAGCTTTGGTTGGTTTTATTCTGAAGAATACAAAATTAGAAATCAGCTGTAATCTAAACATATGTTAGAATTATATTTGTATCTTTTATATAACAGAAGAACCAAAACAAATATTTCCTCCCTTAGGTTTGCTGAAGCCAAATTGATTATTTTGCAGATCAGAATTATGAATTAAAAACTGGAATGCTATCTATCTTTGAAATCACTAATATCCATATGTCTGATGGTAAACTTTAGTTTCCAAAGCATGAAACCCAACACTTTAAACTAATTAAATAATTGATAGTTGCAATGTTAGGCCTCTGCTTGCAACATCCTCTTATGTCTTGGCTAAAGACAATACCATGTTTGGCTCTCGCACTAATATACTTATAAGCCATGATATAGATTTCTAAGCAAGAGAGAATTATAAGCATTCTAATACAGTGTTTGACTGAAGAAAACTAAAACAAAATAAATATACAAAGTTTATAATACTTAAAAATAAGGAGTAGAATGAATTAGAAAAAAATTACTCATTCCTACTATGTATAATAAAAATGTAACTGCTTAACTTTACCAGTTTATTGCAATCACAGAACTTGTCTACAGACAAATATATTTAAAAAAACAAAAACTCCTGAATAAATGTATAGTATTTATGCATTAATTCAAACAATATGTTTAAGAGAACCGACTTGGTCAGTATATTGAGGTAGATTTTATTTTAAATGCAGATATATGCATCAAATGGTTATCTTGATTTTAGGCAGGTTTAAAAGAGATACTGAATTAAAAATTTACAAGCATGATCTGTCATTCAATATCTATATTTCATCACCACTAGTTTCATACCTAATTTTGATTTAAGTATTCTCTGCAGAATATACAGAGCAGGTTCACATGATACCATTCTTTTTCATAAAGCTTAATTCTTTTTATTTCTTTAAGATAAATCAAAATAGTAATAAACTGGCTTTAACTTGATTTTAAAACTTTATGGATAAATTAAATGAAAGCACAAATATTATACTTACTGTGAAGTTGAACCATGGGTTCCTTTACTTTTTTTGTATAAAATTCTGAGAAAAATATAAAAATTACATAAACCCAACAATGAAAATGTCAATCATTAACATGTAACATTAAAAAAACATTTTTTTTTCTGTAAAATATTTATTTTACACACATATTGAAGAATGATAGTTTAGGGTTAACAAGCATTTCAACAAACCTCAGACAAAGAGAAAAAGATTAAATTAACTTAACTAGATATAAAGTTTAAGAACAATATCTTGGCACAATCCAGCAAAGGTTTTAAATTTTTAAAACCAGTTTGAGCTTTCATTTTCTAGTTAGTCATATTTATATTAACAGAACTACAAAGTATTTGCAACATATTACTTTAATTGTAAACGAGAAACAGGTCAGTGATTATCCCATATTCTAGTTTCTCTCTTCCTTCAGTGCTTTCTTTTAAATAGTTTTGTACAGAAGTAATTCACATCATTTGTTTCATAATTCTCTGCTATTAAATCAATAGGTGATTCATCAAGATGGTATTCCAACAATAAATTTATCTTCAATAATGTCATACATACTTCAAACACCAGTCACCATCATACTGCATTAGGTGTTAAATAGAATAATTCTATACCTCATTTTTTCATTCCATTCATAATCTCTTTGTAGTGAAGTTTTCTCAATCTCCTCAAGAGATTTTTCTTCTTCACCGTCTGAAGAATCTTCTTTCATCTCCTCATCCTCAGGAGTGATACTATAATAGAAATAAATTTTCAAAAAACCGTTTAGTAAGTCTTTTATTTGTTCAGAAGAAAAGTATTTTATGAAAAAGTATCATCAACAGGACAAAGAATGTAGAAGACAGACAAAAAAACTACTGAAAGAAACTTTCAGACTACTAGCTTACTCATCTATTCTAGTTTTTAATAATTACACACGTGCTTTAATTGGAACAGAACTTGCAACTGTATTTGATAGACCAAGCGCCATGTTTGCTAATTGAACTTGCAGTTAGCAATATATATATATAATCTCATTTGTAGTTCTTTGTAATTTCCGTTTTCACTGATCCACTCTTCTGGACTTTGTTTTTTGATAAGAAATTTATGGTATTCCATGAGTCATTTTCTCATTTCATGAATAGGCTAATTAGTGAAATAACTAACTGTAGTAGCTCTTCCGATATTACATTCTCCTTGTGGATACTGACCACAAGTATATTTTAACTTTTCAGCCAGAGTTACAGTGGACTAAAGTTTTATCTCAATATCACATTAGGCATTGTAGCTATACTGACTGGCATAAGTTTAACCTCTTATTATGAGCATCTGATAATGACTTCTAGAAAAATAAAAACAATACAAATAGAAACCCAATACTTACAAATCAACATTTTTAATGATATCTGCTTGATATTCACTTTTATATTTCTCTAACTGATCAGGTACTTCTTCATTCAAAGCTGAAATAACACAAAGAATTAGCATCCTATTTTAAGAAAAATTTTGAAGATTAGATTATAAGTAGACTCACCAATAATAAACATCAGTCAATGTAATATTATTTTAGCAGCATGTAAAGAAATTTTACTTATGTATCATTTACAAAATATACAATTTAAAAAAAAATCCAACTATAAACATGAAATATCTATTTTTATCTTCTCGTGTATAGATATTAAATTCAACAGAAGAATATTACAAACAAATTAAAACTTTAACCAGCTATTACCAAGTTGAACAATGCTATACAGAAAAATGATAAAAGGGGTAATGAGATGTAAAAAAAAACAAAAAAAACTTTTACCAGTCCTCTTAAAAAACTTTGTAGTGATTTGCAAAATATTTTAGAAAATTTGGAAAAATTGCAACAATCCAGTAATGTCAAAATTCATCTTCATTATGGTCATCATCAAAATCATTAGAACAAATACACTTTGAACAAACTATAAAGGACACTAAGTGGAGATACTTGAATTAAATGTAATGGATTCTGTCAATATAAAGTAATGGTGAGTTGAAAATTTCACAAAATTCTTTGATACTTCATTGACAAGTATCATCATCATCATTTAACGTTTGCTTTCCATGCTAGCATGGGTTGGACGATTTGACTGAGGACTGGCAAGCCAGATGGCTACACCAGGCTCCAATCTGATCTGGCAGAGTTTCTACAGCTGGATGCCCTTCCTAATGCCAACCACTCCGAGTGTGTAGTGGGTGCTTTTACGTGCCACCGGCACAAAGGCCAGTCAGGTGGTACTGGCAACGGCCAAGCTTGAAATGGTGTATTTTATGTGCCACCTGCACAGGAGCCAGTCCAGCGGCACTGGCAACAACCTTGCTCAAATGCTTTCTAACATGCCACCGGCACAAGTGCCAGTAAGGCAACGCTGGTAACAATCACGCTCGGACGGTGCTGCAGTGTTGAAATTAAATTAACTAAAAAAAAATTTTTTTTAATATTTTACAAAGGAACCATCTAACACAAGCGTTGCTTATGAAAAACAAGTAAATCAAGTTTCATATCCTCATGACTCACAGACACACTATAACCCTTTTGCAATACCTTTGGGTTCTGTTATAATTTTGAAAGTGATATTCCTATTTACAACTCAAGTAATACAAGTCTTATATATAAACGGAGAATTAAAACCCAATCTCCTCCACTACCCATTATATCCATTATTAAATATTTCTATTTTTGGACAAAAATTGACTTCATTTTAAACTGTATTATGAACCAACTTCATTTCCCTTTAACTGTTTTCATTGTCATTTCCAACAAGTTTCAATCAAATCCTAAAACAACCATCAATTCAGAATGGTTTGATATATCAAAATAGCATTTGGATCGGAATACAATATTGCACAAATTTTATCTGAAAACTACTATAACCTGCCTCACTGCTGCTTCCATTGCAATTTGTGGTGGTGGTAATAATAGGAGTAACAAGAACGGTAGCTGTCATCCTCCACATTGTTTTAACATCTATTTTTCCAGACTTGCATGGGTCAAACAAAAGCATGTTTAGACAGTTTTTTTTTCTTTTTTTCTATGGTCAAATGCCCTGCCTGAAGCTAACCTCCATTTGTTTCCAAGTGAGGTGATAACAATTCCAGTCTATAGAACAACCAATAGTCCAGATATGCTTTTTCTTTTTTTTTTTTTTTCAAGGGGAGAACTGGAAACAGACATGTCAAGAGGTCAAGCCCTACCCAGAAGTCACTACCATTGTTTACAAACCAGCAAACATGCGCTCATGCAAACTGGGTTCTGGAAGCGCTATGTATTCCATCCACATGTAATCAATAAAATTTTTCACACACCCATCCCCAATAAACCAAACTACGTCTCTTTTCATGCACTATGCTTATCTCTCCTTCCCCACTGTACCATTGCAATCCTGTTGTCTCCCCCCCCTCCTTTACATACCCAGTTTCACCCGTCGCATTCCTCCACATCTCTCTGTATTCGTGTGAACCCCCTACTCATGCACCCATGGCAATACTCTACCATCCCATTTATATTTTCATCCACCATCTCACACCCTTTCTCTCTTTTGCACTTTCACACTCATGCACTCTTGATTAATCTCTCTCTCTCTCTCTCTCTCTCTCTGACTGATTCTGTCCCTGTCACACTGACCTCATCATGTGGCACAAGGCTACTTCCTCCAATACTCCCCACTTTCAAACGATCTTTGTCTTGCAAAGTTACTTGGTGACCCTGCCACCAGTGCTGCTGCCATAGAAAAAGCACCCCAGGCCATTCTGTAAAGAGCATTAGGAAAGGCACCCAGCCATAGAAACCAGATACTGAATGATGATGATGATCAAACATAAACACATGATGGGCATCTTCAGTTTCCATCTACCAAACCCAATCACAAGCCTGGGTTTATAATAGAAGACACTTGCTAAAAGTACCATGCGGTGGGGATGAGCCGAAATCTGCTGGTTGGGAAACAAACTTTACACTCTCAGAAATGCATTGAAAAACCATTTAAATTTAGAGTTGCTAGTACTAAATATGAAGCTTACAAAATTTTGTTTTTAGAATAAAAAATGTAGAAAAAAAAAGACAAAATTCTAAAAAACCAAAATGCAAACAATGCCTAACAAATCTTTATCTAGTTATCATCAATAAGGCAATAGCAAGATTTCTATCATTTTAATTTAAATATGACAAAGTAAATCTGTTCTCGCTGTGGGAAAGTTTTTTTGGCAGGTAATTTAAGCAGTGATGATCTGACCTAACCGAATACTGACCTTCTTTCAATTTTGGGACAGACTTAAGCTTGTCGTCTTGTTGAGTAATAAATAGCTTTTTGACACGTTTTAGAAGAGTTTCTTTACTGCATGGCAGAAAGGCTGCTAAATAAACATAAACTGATGTTCTTTGAGAACAGTTCAATACACGAGATCCCATTTCAAGCCTATGGAAGTAACAAAAAGAAAAATGAAATCATAGAATACCAACTGGATTGTTGATAAATATTATATTAAAAAAGTAAAAAAGCTAACTTAGAATGATGTAAAGAATGATAATTTCAACAGACATCTAATCATACATACAAGTTTGAAAGTGAAAAAGCATTTTTAAAATGTCACTTCTAATGAAAATATAGAATATTTTCTGAAAACACACATTTTTAAAACTACAAAATTTTTCAAAATATACTACTGATCATATTTACATTAGTTAAAATACTATTACTAAAGATCAAACAATAGCATTGTTCTAATATTAAATGCCATGGTTTTTATTACAAAACATTAATACCTGTTTTTGTATCATTTTTGCAATACAATTTACAAGTAATCAAACTGTTACATGTATCATAAAATGCGCCACAATACAAAAACCAACTTGAGCCAATTGAGGTTAATGGATAACTTAGAGAAATAATAGATATTACCCAGGCATGAGCACAAGCAATCCATAGACCCAAACTTTGGTAACACAACAGTGCTAATAATAATGCATTTTTTTTTTCATTTTACACATGTTAGGATTTGTTCACTTACTCTAATAGCATTTTGTTAATTTCACTTGTGAAAAATTTGGACTTTCTTTCCATACAGTCAACAGCTGCCTATAAAAATAAAAAAAAGTTTGCTGGATAAAATATTAAAATAAGTCCGAGATAATTGTTTACATGGTTACAGAAATGACTGGATTGTATAAAAATAATAAAATTTCAGATAAAGCAAATACTAACTTGCTTGAGCTGGTAAATTACTTTTTCCAAATGATCTGGAATTCCAGCAGATAATTTGGGAATGCTTTCATTGTTATCTCGACTATCTGAATCTTCTTTGAAATTGTTAATATTTGATTTTTCTGTTGATCCAGGCTCCAACTCCAGAACTGTAGAACTGGTTATAAGTGGTAGTGACGCTGCATAAACTCCACTATTAGTTGAAGATTTCTCTTGAGACAGCACTCCAACTGGGGTGGTTTGGGAATAAATATTTCCGTTTGTTTCATCTATGTGCCCATTATTTGAGGTAGATGATGAGGTAGAAACAGCATTTTTCAGAAGTTCTTTGACAGTAGAAGAAGATTTTTTCCTAAATTTCGAGATAGAAAAAACATAATACAATAAGAAAAAGTTCCTATTAAAAATATACTTTAAAAAGAAAAAGACAATGTTATAACTAGTTGTTCAGCTGATTACCCACATGCCAAAATATCAGCTAAATGTAAATATCGAGATATTTTCTAATACCTAGTTTTCGACATAATTCAGGACTCCAGTATTTCCACAGTCAAAGAAGCTACTTGATACCAAACAATGTTTATGGTAAAAAAAAAGCTCACGTTTCCACAGTATCGGATAGCTGCCATAGTAAATTGCATCTTCCACAAATAGAAATCATTCATTGAGCATATTTATTCATTTCCTATGCGACAGTTTCAAAAAAAACTTTCTGTTAAAAATAAAAATAAATAGTCCAATGGTTGAGCATCAGAAGGTAGACTGTGTTGTGGACCAGTCTTTTCTGTGAAATCAGGAATTGTAGTTGATGTAATTTTCGACTGTGTTGCAGTAATGTTTTAAATATAATTTTTACCACTTTCATTATCAAAACCTCCTTCCTTGTCCAACGAAAATTCAATAACATCAATATCAGATTCTTCTGAAGACAAATCACTGTGGTTTTCTTTTACATTTTGTAAAACTTTCAAAGTCGGAATCACGACTTGCTGACACCATATTGATAAATATTAATATATAAACTTCTCTCCAAACGTTGAAAAAAACCATGTGGTCTCAAAAATTTCATGGTATTTATACTTGAATAAAAGCAGAAAAGGCTTTATCTCGCACTATCTCAGAGCTACAGAATTCAGTGTGATTTTATCTTTTTTTAGCAAATTCATAGAGGAGTCGATTACAGTCAGATTTGGCCAGTCAAGCAAATAAAGAGGAAATAATTTTAGCTGATTTTGGCCAGACTGAATACTAAAGGGTTAAATATAAATTAAAGTAAGGTTTGAAATGGGGTTGCATTTTTTGGTTCAACACGAAATGGCATTTTTTAAAACCTCATGAAACACAAGCCACAAATTTTGCCAGGGGTTTAAGCAATAATTGACACAAATAGAAATGGTACATGCAGTACAACAACAAAAGATCATAGCCATAAAAACTGTTTCTCATCACCTCAAAATTTCTTTACTTGTTGGTTTCCTTGGTTTCTTGAATTCTTTTTCTCCAGACACTTTTTTCTTTACTTCATTATTAGCTCCTTCTTTTATTTTATTTATCTGCAAGATAATAAAAATAGAGAAAAATGTCTCTTGTAAAGTAAGTTGAATTGTAGAAATTTTGAAGAGAAAAATACTTAAAAAAAAAAACAAATAACAAAACAAATTTCGTTTGTTTGTTTTAAGATGGGGATGTTTATTGAAATTTTTTTTTTAAATAAAAAAATGAAAATTTTTGACAAATTTGCTTTTTATATACTAAAATATATTTCAAAATGCGTTAAAATGAAGATACTGTTGAACTTAATTTAAAATGGAATTTACAATGAGAAATATTTGGAGAAATTAAACATCCATAAGTGTTGAAAATATTTAAAATGAAATGCAAGATAAAAATGAAGGGGAAAGCAGAATAAAAGTTTCAATGAAATGATCTGCATTAAAATACATAAAACTTATTGACAGATTTCTACAACATTAGATGTTTTGAAATCCTTGATCCAAAATATATCACAAAAATAAAGCGAATGATAAGTTTGAATTTTTGAAGAGCTAAACTAAGCATAGATTTCAACCTAACATTTTTATTGCATAAAATCAAAAATGAATTTGACCACCAGGTAACTTTTGAATATTTTTCTGAGGAGGATAACCAATAGTAAACAAGCAACTATAAATAGCAAGAGCAACTAGTTTTAAATCAGCTTCCCTAGGGAAAGAAGATAGTGACTAAAAGTGCTATGATAAACAAAGAGCTACATAATGCAGAAAACTAAGATAAAAGATTAAAATAAAATGCCACAAAAATTCAATCTTTTGGGTCATTTTCATTTCCTTTAAAAAGTTTCAATGAAATGAAGAAAAATTGGCAAAAGGCAACATTTTAAATCAAGATTTGGCATTTATGAGATATATACAAATGAAAACACTGGAACAATTCAGGAGAATATTTTAGATCATTTCTATCATAAATTTTTAAACAATGGAACTAGCACAGATTAGATTTTAACAATAACATTATATAAAACAAAATACTTCTTCAAATGTACAATGGTTTGAAAATCACATTGAGAAACTCACTGAAGATCATAAACATCAAATGTGAACACTAGTTATTTGATGAAAATCTAATGGTCTACCAACTGAGCAGTGTGTGGTCCCTTAACTGCAAGAAATAACAGCTTAATCTCAAATTACATCATAACATCTTTAAAAAAAAAGATGTGATGGTCACAACCAGAAGACCTTTGATCATGGGTTTGCTCTTTGAGGGCTGACTAGGGGATACACAACAACTAATTATTTTACCAGAGAAGTATTTTTTTAATAAATGCAAAAAGAATTTTAAATATTTGCCACTAATAACCAAAACACCCAGTTTTTGAAGTTTATCAAAGTTTGGAGGGATCAAATTTTACAAAATAAAAGAAATAACAAGATAATAAAAAATAAAAATTTACAAACAAAGAATAGCAGCAGAGAAAAAAATGTGGGTAGATGACAAGAAACTGATACTTGCCATTTTTTTTTTTTTTTTTCATTTTTTTTTTTCAGCATTATTATAGATAACAAATGCAAGACAAAGCATGAAGACAGAAAGAGATAAACACAAAAATATATGCAATGAATGCCATTAGGAGCCAAAAGTGGAAAAAGATGACAGCGATTAATTAGTAAGAATTGATTATGAAATCAATTGCTGATAAAAATTTTATTTACAATATGTGAAACCTTATTTGTTTATAAAACAAATACGTGAAATGAATTTTTGTTCAATCACTGTCATCTTTGTTTGAAATAAATGTCATCAAACCAAAATGCTTTATCAAAATGGCTCGATATAGTCCAGGTTCATTGAAAAACTATAATGGTGATGCATTCTAATTTGTAAAGTCAGTACAACAGTTCATAAGCTGAACAATTAATAGTCAGCCATAGATAAGTTTATCTTCAGCAGTGTAGTCAATGCTTACTTCTGGCACTTTCTTCTTGACCTCACCATCTGATTCGGTATCGGAAGTTATTATTCTCTGAAAATAAAATTATTAAGAAAAAGAGAAACTTGTAATCAAACCTGTTTATATTTTACATTTAATTTCCTACACTAACAAGAATAAGGTAGTTTTTCTGTTTTATTTTTCCTTTCAGACTTAACTGATGGAACCTTCTTCCTGCTAACCAAGGAAAGTTACTTGCCAGCCTACGACACAAACAACAGCTCACATAATAAATAAGACAGCTACAGAACAGGTTTTACTAAGGAGTTGAATCAGCTTAAATGAAACTGTAAATAAAAATGTGATTTCACATTCATTATGGCTTCAGATTTAAGCATTTTGAATAAATTTCTAATATAAAATATATTTCCCTGATTCAAACAAAGCTTAGCTTTGTTTGAGAAAATGAACCAAGTCAAAGCCAAAACACACAAAAAAATCTCAAAATTTTTACCTAACAATTCAGACAAACAAAATAAATTCAATGGAAATTGGAATCTGCCTTCAATTGAGAGTACAAAAAAAGCTTCTATAAAGCAAATTTTCTAATGAAGCAACTCTCTTCCTCTCATCACCTGGTTCAAATCCTGTGATATATGAAATGAAATGTAAAAAATGTATTTAACCAGCAAGTCATCACTGTTCTAATATTCACTTTCCCATGCTTGCATGGGTCGGACTGACTTTATTGAGGCAAATTTCCTATGACCAGGCACCTTTCCTTTTCTGAACTATCTACCTGTCTCAAAGCAAGATAATACTGCAAGCCTTCGATCCTGTCACAATTAGCAGTATGATGTGAGGATCTGTTGCTCCAAATTATGGAGACTTGTAGCTCTAAATAAAACAGCAGAGAGAGCAACTTATCTAGCAGAGCAGCAACTCTGAATCAAAAATGATACAGTGTAAGCAGCATAATAAAATGAATTCAGTTTATTAAGTGATTGGTGATTAGGGGTAGGATATCCAACTGTAAAACATGCTAAACACAAAATATACACAAAACTAGGCACCAACAGAAACTACCATTTCTCTACTTTGCAAAACTGCAGGGCGGCCTCAGCTGTTATCATTAATGTTAGCAATATGAAAGATAGGTCTGGACAGATTGTAAGAGAGACAAGTAGAGATGTTATGTACAAGTGCCAAGAGAGAAAAAGGATACCCTACTTGACCCTTAATAGACAGGGGACACAGCTACAAATGTTTTTATATAGGTAACATCTCTGGAATAAAGCAACTGAAGTAGTCAAATGTGACAGAATAATTAAGAATAGCCAAGTCAGACATCATAACAGAGACTGTGATTACTGCATACGCACAACCCTGACAGGTGAACAAAAAGACTTCTGTAGGAGGTCTTTCAGACTCTTAATGACAGAATACACCTGGACTCAAATGGACATGTGATGCAACACCATGATGACAATTCTGATGTAGGTCTTCATTCTGTACACAAAATGAAAAAGAATCAAGAGGCCTGGAGTATTGCGATGCAAATGAACAAACTATTTGCAACTTTGACTAAAAGAAATGCATTGGCTAGCAGATCATCTAATGAAGTATACAAAGACAGACATAAGACAATCTGGAGAAAGAATGCATAGAAACTGGAAGGACCTTTAACTATAGACACAGATTCAAAGAAGTACTATGTGATGTATATGTTGAGAAGGAAGGAAACTTGGTGTTGGAATGGTACAATAGACTGAGCTATAAAAGGTGAGAGACAGGACTGAAAACAATGGATGGAAGTGGGGGAAGATGAAGAAACAATATCAGGTAGCTAAAAGAAAAAAAAAACAGGTGTAAGATACACTTAATAAGGGGAGAAGTGAAAAGGTTGTGAATAACAAATGATCAGCATCACGAGGATGAGTTGTGTGAAGTGTCCCGGATTGCTAAGCAATATGTCAACATGAATCAGGAAGCCACTTATGAGAAGTTTGTGTATAATGCTTCCTTTCATTGATTGGGTACAGAGGCAGGGAAAGGTTTATAGAAGACTAGCAGAAATACCCGGCTTTGCCCGGGTTAAAGAGAATAATGAAATCTAAAAACGCCGTCTAGACTACGCAACCCTCAACTGTTAGTAGCTACGATACCATATTTCTACATTAATAACTCTCCAATCCATGCCAGCATGGAACATAGACATTAAGTGAAATGCCAGTCTCTCATCTAGGAAGGCCTTGAAATCAATGTTACCAACTGGGGACTATGTGTGTCGTAGTGATAATAAAAAGACCCAAAGGAGGTCTGCAACGAAATAATTTTACTCAACACTTTGCAAGTGAATCAGTGGAGGCAAAGATGCATCTCATTAAATCACAATGTAAGTACATCTGAAATGGTAGTCTTACACTGTTGTACCGTTGAATTACAAATAATGCTCATCTGTTA
>NC_068996.1:54972666-54979867 GCF_001194135.2 Octopus bimaculoides
CATGTATATGTATACATATACATCTCTCTATCTCTCTCTCTCTGAAAGTATCTGTCATTACAGTATCGAAATGTGATTGTTTCAGTTAGTAGAATAGTTTCATTTTTAAAGTGAAAGTATTTGACATGAGTGTTTTTGTTTCACTTTTGACACGTAATACTTAAATAGTGGAGGAGATATTATGTTGCCGTGGGCTCGAACTCTGCAAGAAGTTAAAATTTTTTTGACTAAAACACAACTGGAACCCTAAGTAAGGCATCTGTAAAATTTGAATGAAATTGGTTGCGTAGTTCTCGAGTTTTAGGGATTCACACAGACAGACAGACAGACACACATTCTCATTTTTATATATATAGATAGATTGCTTTGTGTTCAATAAATGGACCAGCTTTTGAAATTGATAGAGAATACAATGAAAATAGCCATTAAAGATCATCATCATTTAACATTCACCTTTCATGCTGGCATGGGTTGCACGATTTGACTGATGGTTTGACAGGAGCTGGCACCAGGCAGAAGACTACAGATGCCCTTCCTAACACCAACTATTTTACAGTGTGATCCAGATGCTTTTTAAATGGCATCAGCATTAGCAGGGTCACCAGGTAACTTGTAGGACAAGGAATTTTTGAGAGGGGAAGAAACATTGAAGGAAGTGATCTTGTGTCAGATGATGAAAGGTTAGTGTGACAGAGAGACAGATGTCATGTTATAGAGGAAGTATGTGGTTACCCAGCCAGAGAGAGAGAAAGAGATAAGGAGAGAGGTAGGGAGTGAGAGGTGAGATAGGGAGACGAGGAGAGAGAGAAAAAGAAAGAGGTAACAAGGACAGAAACAGGTGTGCTGCTGTAGAGACACATGGATACTCATAGAGAGAGAGAGAGAGATATGGAAGAGAAATATGAAGGTGGAGAAAGCAGCTGGACTATTAGGTATAATCATGAGATGCTGAAAATATCCATCAAAATAGAGCATGGATGAATCAATCAGACAGGAAGGGTTTTTGCCAATGACTTGTATGATATATTATCATTATCAACTACTGTTACAAAGGATAGGAAACTGATAAAAGCGGTAATAACCCAAAGTTCTGAAAGTTTCGTAGTCAAGAAAATTAGTTATGTGTGAGCTGCAAAGCTAAGTAGAGAGATGCTGTCAGCAAGATAAGGAATTCAGCATGCAAGTAATTGTTCAGAGTTTGGTTTGCAGGTACGTTCTTCTTCATTATAGTTTTGCAGGCAATGAAACAAGACTGGTCGATTGCAGTAACTTTTGTATGCCAACAATTTATTTCTCAAAGTTTAATCTTTTACAGATTTAGAGAGGTATTTACAAAAGTTGAAGCAAAACCTATTAAAGACAAACGTTCTAGCTAGCAGCAAAGAAAACAAGCCATCTGGAAAGTGGCCATGTTTGAAATGCAGAAGAGGAGTGTGTAGGAATGCCACACAGTGTTCCCAATATAAACTATGGGTGCACAGATGATGTGGGATCAGAATAAGGCTGACAGAGAAAAGACATTCATATGTAGCAGATATGCACACAAATAATAAGCAACAAAAACATTAAGAAATTCGTCTTCTACTGTAGCTCCAATGACCAATGACCAATGTAGCTCCAATGACCAATGCCTTTTGAGTTAGTCTACAAGACAGAAACTGTGTGGAAGCCCATCAATATGTGGTGTGTGTGTGGGTGGTGGGGGTGCCTGTGCACACACTTTTCAGAGTGCCTGTTGTCAATGGTTGACACAATAATGATTACATTCCTTGTAAGTATTAAGATCCATGGGATAAAAAAAAAATCCCTCAATTGAAAAACATGCAAATTTTTGTTGACAAGAAGAACAACCAGTAGTAATTTCCCGTCTCAAATAAAATCCCCTCCAGCTTATACTAGGACAGAAAAACAGATATCGAACGAACACACACACAAATGCACATAGGAAAACAAATATATAGTATTTAAAAATACATCAGTGGAGCATAATAGATTCCAAGAAGTTTGCATTTGAGGAATATACTTCTCACAACATAATTGCAAATGACATTTGTCCACATATAAAATGTAACAGAAGTTAAACCTCCATTTTACATTCACCTTTTCCATGCTAGCATCTACTGGATGAGACTTCCTGTTTCTATGGAACTTATTTCATTCTATGCATTTATACATCATGATCAGCACACCTTATCAGTCTTCATTTGAGAAGCCTAAGCCAAGCTATGATGATAATGAAGGTGACACTACCATTATCATCATCACACCACCACCACCACCACTTTACACCCACTTTCCATTCTGGTCATTGCTGCTCTCACACATGGTTTGGAGGAGAATTCATACAAACTTTTTGGCTCAGTATCCTAAGACACTACAGAGTGTGCTGGGTGCATTTTTCATAGCACCAGCACTAAAGACATTGTCACATTTATGACAAAAGCATTGGGTGAATTTTATCATGACATCACCTTTAGAGAGGATAAGAGTGAGAGAGCGATGCATAGCAAGTGACTAAACAGTGAGAGTAAATGATGTCAATACCAGTTGGCTGGCAGGGAAGAAGGAACATAGGAAAGATGCAAATTAAATACATAGCTCAAGATGAGAGAGGACTGGGTGTACGGAGAGAGTACTAGATAGGTGCAATAGCATCTAAACTGAAAGTAATGTATGGAGTAGAGAAGAGATCCACTGCTATCCTCACTCACATTAGCAGCAGTGTAGAGTGAGAGTAAGAGTGAAAGCAGGAGAGAGTGACAGAGATGAGCAATAGGGGCATGAGAGAGAGAGAGAGAGAGAGAGAGAGAGAGAGAGAGAGAGAGAGAGAGAGAGAGAGAGAGAGAGAGAGAGAGAGAAAGAGAGAAAGAGAGAGAGAGAGAGAGAAAGAGAAAGAGAGAAAGAGAGAGAGAGAGAGATGAGAAGCTACCAAAGAGGCCAATGAAATACACTTGATATTATGTAAACACGGATACAAAGAGCCAAAAATACATGCAAATCTATATATGCATGCATGCACCACTATCATGTATGTGCACACATGCATACAGAAAGAATTAGATTTTCCTGAAAAATAAATTCTACTTTCTATAAAAAGAACAATGTATAATGTAATCCAGATTAGACAAGAAAACTAATGGGCAGTCAATCAGCAATGTCTTGGGTTAAACAGTGTTCCTGTGCTGCTGTCCATTTGTACATGCACACATAATTTACAATGACCACATCATCATCACGTCCGTTTTCCATGCTGGCATGGGTTGGATGGTTTGACAAAAGCTGGCAAGTCAGAAACCAAGCTTTGCTGTCTGTTTTGAAAGGGATTCTACAGGTGGATACCGTTCCTAACACCACCCACAGAGTGTACCGGTTTCCTTTTATGTGGCATGAGCAGCAGTGAGTTTACCAAGTAACTTGCAGGACTCAAGTAGGGGTGAGTAGTATTGAGGGGGAGTAAAGATGTCTTGAGTTAGAAGAGAGACATGGCTTCCTCAGATGCAGGAGAGAAAAATGGTGAAGATGTAACAGAGAGAGGGCAGGGGCTGCATAAGTTACAGAGTGGTGTATATAGTGGAATAGACCAAGGATTGGAGAGGGTGGTTAGATGGAGGAGTTCCCAGCATTTCAAAAGGAAAGTGGGAGCTGGCAAAAAGAAGGAATGATAGGAGAAAATGTACAAACGTGTTTTCAAAATGAAATCAAGAGAAATGGTGACTTGCATTGATGCATACCTACTTTACAAAGAAAGACAAAATTTGCTCACTAGCAAATTTCTGCACACACTAACAACCAAAAATTAGAGAGAACACAAGAAAAACAAGAAAACTGCAATTGTAATCATTTTACTTATTCAAAAACATCACTTAGGAAATTGAGTATTTCCCTTGCTTCACTTTCACCTTAAAAAAATGGAAGTAATCATTGATAACAAGGTCTAATGAAGTTTCTTGTTCCTAAATAACTGTAATATGAGGGAAAAAGTCGATAAAATGCTTCATTGTCTGCTTATCCATATTTACACGCGAGACAATTAAATTCGCAATTACCTTTGGTCGTATTAGCAATTGCTTTTGGTCATTTGTTATTTCATTATGAGGCCCAGTACTCACTATCATTTCTTTCATAAGTATAAATCTACTAAAAATACTCAATATATATTTCTTGGCACTCTTCATCCATTCACATTACATCACCAGTATATCATCATCTCACCTGCTTTTGAAAATCCAGCTGCATTTGAACGCACTTCTACCTTGGCTTTTATTATATATCCAACTGATGTGCATCCACTGGATTTCTTTCCAGTCTCTGCACATTTAATATACAATCAAAGCCTATGTCCTCAACGATGAGGCAAAACATATTTCTTACAAATGTTTCACACAATTTTTGAGTTTTGTAAATGTTGGGTGGGATTAACTTTTTAATTAGCAAAAAAGGCAACAACTTCCTGAAACTTTCCCCTACTCTGCCTAACTCCAACAACTATAGTTTTGCTTCAGTTATTTTCATTGCTAACATAACAAAATTAAAATAAATTATCAACTACATCCAGTGGATTTTATTCAAAGAGTCTCTCTGATATTAACTTGGAACTTTTGGTATAACTATCAAGCCTCGGGTCCTCGTTCTTTGTTAGACAACTTAAAGCACCTTTTGTATTACCTACTGTTTGCACTGAGTTTACAGGAACTGATTCTTTAATAAATATTGTTCTTTCTTACTAACCATCACTCTGATACTTGATATGTTGATCTTTCAACCAATGGATTCATTTCAAACCAGTGTTTCAGGAGAGGGACAGGATTGAAAAGGGCCTAGAAAAATTGCCTTAAAAAAAATTAATATGAATTTTTCAACTTTTTAACGTTGTGCAATGCCATGGTAAAGAAAGGAGACATATATGGATGCAAACTAATTTTCTTGTCTTTAAGACAGAGTGGGAGCAACTATGTGTCCATTTGAGAATCCCTATTCTAAACCACTTCTAAAGGTTTAGAAATTTACTAAAAATCTGTAACAGTTAAAATCATCAACAACCACCTTAAAGTTTCCAACTGAAAGCCTTTGATAACTTTTATACATTGGTCAGTGTGGAATTTCATGATAAGCTGCAAAATAAGTACTAAATCTACAAGATTATTCAAGTATCCAAAGGACTATAAATCAATGTATAGCAAAAAAGAATGTACTTGTCAAGAGAAGGCACACTTTTAGTGAAGTGATTGTAAAACTTAATAAGGGAGTTGGTACAATTTCAATATTGAGTACTCAGACAACATGTAGGGTTTAAAATGCTATGGTACAGTCATCAATAGACTGCTTTGTGAGATGCTAAAAAGGGTAAAGCCCACACAAGACAGATATGCATGTATTTGCATATGCATACTCAGGCAAGTGTCTAAGATGTAACCAGGAATTAACTGCTAAGAACAATAACAATAATAATAGATTTAAAGAAATTACCTTCGTCTTTTTCCTCTTTTTCAAAGGAGAACTTACATATTCATCACTAGAATCATCAGATACATCTCTAAAATCCAGAACACCTGAGTTGATGTAGAATCCACCCAGTTTAGTAGTGAGGCAGGCAGGCACCAACTCGTCATACTAAAAAGACAGGGGGGGGGGGGGAAAAAAGTATCAGAATATTTTGTATATTTAAAAAAAATAAAATGTGTGCATATATCAATCAAACTGCTGCAAACCACTTAACAGAATAGGATCCTAGCCAAGCAACATGGTGCTAACATTGTGCAAATAGTCCAGTCCAAAAGAGCTCGGTGATGGGTTAAGAAAGAGCAGAAGAGACAACAGGGACTGATATTACAAGTGCAATTTCTTAGGGATAGTAAAAAGACAAAAGCATGTAAAAGCCAGAACGGGAGGGGAAGTCTGAACCAACAGAAGGACTAGCTACTGATATTAGCTTGAGTATGGGCTTGTAGGATTATATAAGGAAGATGGGAAAAGCAGCATATTCATTAGAGATAATAGCTGAGATGCTGAAGGTTTCACTTTTTTATGCTATGTCAACTGTCTCCCATACATGCTGAAAGATGTAAAATACTATTTAGCCTTTATTAAATATTATTCAGTGTTAAATAGGTTAAACCCGCCCCCACTGCTTTCGTGGATTCCCATGTCTCTCTATCACCATCCAATTCCATTATGAATTTGAATTGGGAACTCGAGTCATAATGAATCTTTCATTGGCTGACTCCAACCATGGACACCACCCCTGTGGATGTGTTGCAGTTATTATCTTGATACAGTTTGATGACCATTAAACTTCTAGGAATTCCTCTGCTCAGCATCAATGCAAGAAGCACCATTGCCTCAGCTGAACTCTTCACAATCTGACATATGTCTTTGCCATATCCCATAGCAGAGTGGCTGAATGGGTGCTATGCCTTGCCAAAGGGCAGCCCATAACTATGCAGGGCATGGTTGTCACTCCATGCAGTAATTTTCAAAATCACGCATACTCAGAGGTTAAAACTTAGGTATTACACCATCCACTTCAAAAACTATGCCAAAGAAATATGATGCAGAAAGCATTAAATAACAAAGAAAATTTTCTAAGCTGCATGCAAAAAGTAGTAGTGAGAGTGCACAATGTCTATGTACAATTCATTCTACAGGGTGTCCACAAAGTCTGGGTACATGCGGATTAACACATACTTTGAGAAATTATTATTTTTTATATTTAATTGTTTATGTTATGATTTTATTTACTCCACGTAGCCAGACTTTGTGGACACCCTGTAGTTTCTTCAGACTGCTAGTAACTTCCCCTCACACAGAGGCTTAGTAACTCTCCTATTACTACATCAGTGAGTGAAGATTAAATTGTTGAGGATCACATTCCAGGGTGAAAAACTAGAGGTAGTCGATAGCTTCCGCTATCTGGGCGACCAAGTTAGTAGTGGGGGTGGGTGCGCTGAAAGTGTAGCTGCTAGAATAAGAATAGCCTGGGCAAAGTTTAGAGAGCTCTTACCCCTGCTGGCGACAAAGGGACTCTCACTCAGAGTAAAAGGCAGACTGTATGACGCATGCGTACGAACAACCATGCTACATGGCAGTGAAACATGGGCTGTAACTGCTGAGGACATACGTAAGCTTGCAAGGAATGAAGCCAGTATGCTCCGTTGGATGTGTAATGTCAATGTGAATACCCGTCAGAGTGTAAGTATCTTGA
>NC_068996.1:54980330-54981860 GCF_001194135.2 Octopus bimaculoides
CCATTTCGAGCGTGGCCGTTTTCGTGCGGGTGACAGGTAAAAGCACCCACTACACTCTCTGAGTGGTTGGCGTTAGGAAGGGCATCCAGCTGTAGAAACTCTGCCAAATTAGATTGGAGCCTGGTGTTGCCATCCGGTTTCACCAGTCCTCAGTCAAATCGTCCAACCCATGCTAGCATGGAAAGCGGACGTTAAACGATGATGATGATGATGATGAGTCATAAGATCATAATATTGGTCAATGACTAATATTTTTTTCCTTGCTATATAATTATTTCTAATTAGATATTTAGTATTCCAGATGGAGAATAAAATATAAACATTTGTATCTCTTACATTCTATCTAAAATGCAATTAAACCCTTTAGCATTTAATCCATCCATATCCGGCCCAAATATTCTACCTGTTCTATGTTCAAACTGATCAGATCCAGCCTCTCACACCTGCCCTACAATGTCAGTTACACATTATCAAAATCTCAAAGCTATGAGATAATGCATGACTAATTCAAAACAATGTGAATAAATAAGAAGCATTACATCTAACACAGAAATTTGAATGGTAAAGGTTTAAGACATTTTTGTAACATCAGTTTCTGCATATAACACGGTTTTATATTTAATAGCAAGGCCAAAAAGACTGAACCTATGAAGTTAACATAGCTCCAATATACTGATATGGTAAAGATGCTTAACTGTGTCCATCCCCCTGATAATAAGCTCAATGTGGAGGTGCAATACACTGCCGTAAGTAACAAACACTGAATAGACAATATTTCCTTAGGTTGCCAACTTTGAATTGCCTTATTCCTCCAATCTATATTCAGCTCAGTTGAGGGATCTTATTTTGTGGTTACTTAGTGACCCTGCCAGTTGGTGCTGGTGCCACATAAAAAAGCACCCAGTACAGATGTTAAGTGGTTGGTGCTAGGAAGAGCATCCAGCCATTGAAGCCATACCAAAGCAGATGCAGAACCTGGCAGAACCTTCCGGCTTGTCTGTTCTGGTCAAACCATCTAACCCATGGAGAAAAGGATGTTAGATAATGAAGATGATAATGAATGTCAAGTCTCTATAAAATCATTGAATGAATGAACCTTTAGTGGCATACCAAAATTCCAGTCAAGTCAAAATGACAAAAGCCAAATATACACAATACTAACAGTGAACTGATACA
The DNA here is from genome assembly GCF_001194135.2 of Octopus bimaculoides. NCBI lineage: Eukaryota > Metazoa > Mollusca > Cephalopoda > Octopoda > Octopodidae > Octopus > Octopus bimaculoides. The sequence continues at coordinate 54,981,507 of NC_068996.1, forward strand.
GAAATAAGGCTCAGATCGCTTTAACCCTTTCGTTACCAAACCGCCCAAAGCCGCCCGAAAAAAATTTTGGTTCATGTGACCAAGCCGCCCAAAACCGCCCGTAATCACCTATTCATATTTAAATGAGAATATCTGAGCAAATCTCATTAGTACATTCGTGAAAACACGTGATTATTTGTGTAAACAGTTCAGCTATAGTTTTGTACGACGATCAACATGTTTTTTTAATTTTGTGAATTTTGGGAGATTTTTTTCCAAATTTGTTCCTGTTGTGTTTTCAAAATTTGTAATCCTGACAAAAAAATGGATACGAATTTTATTCTGTCAAGCAGCGAGTCAGAATTCGAAGTATTT
>NC_068996.1:54982788-54995079 GCF_001194135.2 Octopus bimaculoides
CAATTGAATATTAGCTAATAACCCATTTTCTATAGCGATGTTTGAACAAAAATTTAAATAATTTTATATTTTGTTGAATTTACCTGTATTTACCTGTAATTAAAGTCACTTTGTGACAAAAATTTTGGTATAGAATTGGTTGAGAACCTTTCGTTAATTTATCTTCCAAAAATCACATTAATATGTTGATAAATAAAAAAGTTAGAGTTGTTTAATGAAACCAGCCTAAATTTATGATTATGTTAGAAATTAATTGAAACACATAAGGGGTGTAATTTGGTTAGAAATATGGTAACGAAAGGGTTAAATATAATTCCACAAATGGCCATTTAGACTGTTTCAAGATTAATTTTATATGCCATCCTTCAAAAAAGTAAACTGATGTGAGGAAGAAGATAATGAGTTGAGCCTTGAACTCATGAACCGAGTTCAAATCCACTTAGGTATTTCTTTCCCTATGATTCGAAATAACTCTGCTCTCTTCTACAGAAATATTAACACTGTTGACTCTAAAGCAGAGACTTTATGAATCTCTGAGGTTTACAGAAATATTCATTGTTTTTTTTACTGTATCCTTATTTTCTTTAACAAGATCAGTATCACCAACGTTCCTGAAACTAATGTTAAGTTGTATAAAAAAATTCCCTAAAAGTAGATTAAATTAATAGAAAAATCCATTTTTCTGGTAATATATTAATTAATTCAAAATCTATTACAAAATAGAAGTCAGTATAATGAGATTACTTGATCTAAAAAATATCTAAAGTATATTTTAATAATTAATCAAGTTATTCAGAGAAATATACTCACTGCTTCAGAATTATCCACAAAGGGATCGGTTTCATCATAACCTTCACCAAGATCAACTAAATCTTGGATAGCATCAAGCCGTTTGCTTTGAGGTTTATTGTGCTTGGGTCCCTGAAAAAAAAAAAATAAATAAATAAAAATTAATACATATTAACTATGCAATAATATTTTTAGTAAAAACATTGAATTCACTAGTAATGTCTCTAACAATAAATTTACTAAACAGAAATAAAAGGAAAGAAAAAAAGAGATTGGGAGAGAAAAAAGGTGAGGGCAATTTTAATAAACTTCCTTTTGAATTAATCGAAATCATTTGTACATGAACTTATATTTAAAAGAAGGAAAATTTTCTGAGTGTACAAATTTTAAGTATTCTAATATATCACACATAAGCATGGCTGTGCGGTAAGAAGTTTGCTTCTCAACCACATGGTTTCAGGTTCAGTATTACTGCATGGCTGGAAGTGCAATTGTCTTCTACTATAGCACCTTGTGAGTGGGTTTAATTGATAGAAACTGAAAGAAGTCCATTGCGTGTATCTCACCTTGCCTTGACATTTAAAATTAGTGTAATAGTCATAAAAGAGATGTCCTTCATTTCCAATCATTGAAAATATAGGATGAGTAAGACATCTGACCACAGAAAATCTGCTTCAACAAACTCCATCCAACCCATGCAAGCAAGGAAAAGTGGACATTAAAATGATGAACGGTAACACATACATATGTCTATTCGTTCATCATTCTCATCCACATCGGAATAGGTTAGACAAAAACTTACATACAGTCAGCCAGACTCTCTTCCTATTGCTATCCCTTAATTATTTTACAAGTCAAGTATTTTCCATTTCACTCGCCCTGATATGTGGACAACAAGAAAAACACTCAACTGTGCAATTTTTGTTTTTCTGATGAACAAAAACAACATAACTGATTTTGTCCAAATAGTGTTAAAAGTAGATACATGGAATCAACATTCACACAAACAAGACAACCTTCCACTTGTTTTCATTCACCCATTCCAATTACAGTGCATTGGTCAGCCCAATGCTATAGTAGAAGACACTACTTCAAAATGATACCCACAGCATGACTGAACCCCGAACCAACATAACAATAGTCTTTGTAACCACATTGCCGCAGATGCAAAAATGGCTATAGAAGTGTTGCCTGGAAAAAAAGTGTACTAGGATGAAAAATGTAGGGACAGAATCTGGGAATATTTTGAAGTAATGAACGTGGAAAAGTACAGAACAAGCAATAATTAAGCCTGGAAAAGTATACAAAAGGCAAGAAAAACTTAGGGATAAAACATTTCTCTCCAATTTTTAGTACTGTATTATTTAAATTTTATTTTCTTAACAAAACTCATTATCCAAATATTTTAAATCACAGATATTGTGTTATAAAATTAAACTCAGAAGAGGCGTAGTGGTATCATAGGAAGGTTAACAGAGAAAGTTATCTTTGTTAGCGACAGAGGTGGTTTCAGTCAGGTTGGTATAAAAAGGGTTACGGATTGTTTCTCTAGGATATATTTTAACCCTTTTGTTACCATATTTCTGTTGAGATGTTCTGTGTTTCTTTCAATTAATTTTAGATATAACAAAGAATTTAGTAAAATAACTTAGTTATCATTCAGCTAGTGTTAGGAACATAAATTGTGACTAAGGTTTGGTGGAAGATTTTAATTCAGAACTTATGAAAACAAGACATTTGTACTGCAAAACCAGAGGCAGATTGGCATCAAAAGGGTTAACATAGTTTTACTTTGGGGCAATTACTCTTTCATATATATATATATATATATATATATATATATATGAAAATGGTACCTTGGGCAAGTATCTTCTACTATAGCTTCGGGTTGTGTGTGTACATGCATATTTGAGTTTGTCCCCCACCACTGCCTGACAACCAGTGTTGGGTATGTTTACATCCCCATGACTTATCAGTTCAGCAAAAGAGTGATTGAATAAATACTAGGCTTTAAAAAATGAGGGCATTCTTTTGTTAGTAGCAGCAAACTTGTCAAAAACAGCTGTTCTTGTTTGTTAATTTCCGTAAATTTTTTTTTTTATTTCTTTACTCTTCTTTGAGGGGTGAGCAAAAATTGAAAGAGAAGATCGTGAAAATGCGATATTTGCTTTGAAGTGCAAGCAGGAAGTTGAGAAAGTGAAAGATGTATGTACATGTATATGAAATGGACATGAATATGTGTGAGAGAGAGAGAGAGAAAAAGAGAGTGTGAGTGAGCGAGGTGTGTGTTGTCATGTATGCATTTTTTGCATGTATATGTAAGCACTCACTTGCTTTCTCACATACACACACAAACACACATCTTTCATATACATGTACATACATAAATACATATGCATACATCTTTTTTGTATACGTGTGCAAGTGTGTGTGTGTGTGTGTAAGTGTCACTCACACACTCACACACACACACACACACACACACAAAAGATGCATGTATGTACGTGTATATTAAAAAATGAGAATTCTTTACAGAAATTAATGAACAAAACTGCTGTTATTTCTGACAAGTCTATTGCTAGAAATGAAAGAATGCCAAAATAAGAACTGATGTTGATTCATTCAACTAAGATTCTTCAAGGTGGTGCCCCAGCATGGCCACAGATTAATGGCTGAAACAAGTAAAAGACACACACACACACAGCTCATCATCATGTGTTGTGGTTTTTCCATTTTTCTTTCAATTTATTTTGTCACTTCTTCACTTCCATAGTGAGATAGAACATACTCTAAATTCTCACTTTCTTTAGAATTATTTTTTACATTTTCATGTGAAACATTTGAGATTGAACAATGGGTTTTTTTCCCCCTCAGGAAATGTATTGTGAAATGTTTGATTAAACTATTTAAAAGAAATGAAGGAAACCAAAAATGCAAACGAATATAATCTCTGGAGCTTCAATAAAATTACAACACACATCAGATGTATGTAGTAACACTATAGAAACAAGGGAAGTGTGTATGTACATGGTAATCACTCATCTCCATTTCAATAAATGATTTAATTTTATTAATGTCTCTTTCTTTGTGATAATATTAAATATATCTCTCATCTTACAGGATTTCAATCTTCACCAAGACTCATTGAATTAATTTCCCATGCAAATTGAAGAACAACTGTATATATACGCTTATATACATAAAATCACATTTATGCTGATATGTATGGCTGACATCATCCACAAGTTCACGTTACAATGTATAACAATGCAATACATCTGTATAGATATACAAATATATTCATACACATGTACATTCAAATACACAAACATACAAATGCATTCATAAAAACAGTAAGCAACATTAACATAGTGTACAGCAAAGTGCATTATTTAATCACACAAATTATACCATTTAACTTGGATAATGAAGATAGATTTTGGCCCTTATTGGTCAAAATCTATAACTTAATAACCACCACTTTGAATAGTCTTCCTTTTAAGTCATATCTTAAAAACATTACACGCCATCCATTGTTTGTTAAATGGCATCCCAGTGTTGATGATCTGTCTTTTTTCCTTTGATTTACTTTAGAATAACGGTGAATAATAAGGCTGGACCAGTCGAGATAAAAAAAATCGTGTTAGGATGTTATTTGATTTTTGCCATGAGAGTGAGTTATATGGCATGGGAATGATACAATGAGTGAGTTGTGAAAATGATACCATCATTTATACATTGTTAATGGAATATTTTCCCCATTATACAAATAATGTGGCTGGAGAGAATAAAACCCAAGAATATTAAGGTGATTCCAATACTCAAGGATTCGTCTATGGAGTGTCTAAATTCTCATAAAGTCTTTTGTGGAAAAGACCATTGTGGCTGACAATATTCAAAATCTACCCAGGCAAACATAGAGAATAGAAGGGTGGTGGTATCAGGTCCTTGTGCCACCAGCCCTAGTGAATCTCCCTTTTCATTTTAAAACACACACACATACACACTCACGGTCAGTTCAGATAACTGCATTTCATATCTACAATTTCAGAAATAATTTCACAGTTTATCAGTTTATCTTTTATCTTTCACATGCGTTGACTGTGGGCATGTTGGGGCACCATCTTTAAGGGTTTAGTCACACAAACTGCCCCTAGTATGAATTTTTAAACTTGGTACTTATTCGTATCAATGTCTTTTGCTGAAGTACTAAGTTACAGGGACATAAACCAACACTGATTATTGGGTGGGGAGCAAGACATGCACACATAAAATGGGCTTCTTTCACTCTCCATCTACCAAATCCACTCACAAGGCTTTGGTCAGCAAGGGATATAGTAGAAGACAATTGCCCAAAGTACCATCCAATGAAAGTGAATCTGGAACCATGTGCTTGGGAATCAAGCTTCTTACCACACAGCCATGCTTATATTAATTTACTTGTTTCAGTCATTTGACTACAGCCATGCTGGAGCACAGCCTTTAGTCAAACAAATTGACCTCAGGACTTATTTTTGTAAGCCTAGAACTTATTCCACCAGTATCTTTTGCTGAACCGCTAAGTTACAGGGATGTAAACACACCAACTGATTGTGAAGCAGTGGTGGGGGGACAAGTACAGACACACACACATATATACATACACATACATACATACGGACACATAAAAGGTCCAGCAATATCAAAAGAAGGTTAACCGGGAAAATAGTTTTTGTGTAGCAGATGCACTGGGGCAATAAACACTGAAGATGTACAGAAAACAGATTCCATCACATGCTAAGGGGAAGAAACTAGATGTACTTAATAGCCTCTGTAACCTAGGCAATCAAGTCTGTAGTAGGGGTGGTTGCTCTGATAGTGTAGTGACTAGAGTAAGAATAACTTGGGCAAAGTTCAAGGAGCTCCTACCTCTGCTGACAACTAAGGGCCTCTCACTCAGGGTGAAAGGTAGACTATAACATGCATATGTGCAAACTGCCATGCTACATGGCAGTGAAACATGGACCATGAATGCTGAGGACATGCGTGGGCTTGAAAGAAATGAAGCTAGTATGCTCTGCTGGATGTGTAATGTCAGTGTTCACACAGGACAGAGTATGAGCGTCCTGAGAGAAAAGTTGGACGTAAGAAACAGCAGATGTGGTGTACAGGAGAGACAACTGTGCTGGTATGGTCATGTGTTACGTATGGATTAGAACAGCTGTGTGAGGAAGTGTCATTCCCTAACTGTATAAAGAACATTTGGAAGAGGTAGACCGAGGAAGCATGACCTTCGAACATTGGGCCTCATAAAGGCAATGACAGGAGACTGGAACCTTTGTAGATGCACTGTGATGGAGAAGGCCCGGCAACTAAAGTGAGATTGCAGCTACGCATGTCCAGCCCTGTTAAGAATACTCCTGATGTGTTGGGCGATATGATATGCTTGAGAAGACTTGTTGAGTCAAGTGAAACCAATAATGTAGCTGGGGCCGGTGCCCACTGGCTGGCTCCCGTGCCGATGGCAAGTAAAAAGCACCATCCGAACATGGTCGATGCCAGGTCCGCCTGACTGGCTCCTGTGCAAATGGCACATAAAAAGCACCATCTGAACACGATTGTTGCCAGGCCCACCCTACTGGCTCCTGTGCCAGTGGCACGTAAAAAGCACTCACTACACTCTTGGAGTGGTTGGCGTTAGAAAGGACATCCAGCTGCAGAAACATTGCCAGATCAGACTGGAGCCTGGTGTAGCTGCTTGCTCTCCAGACCTCAGTCAAACTGCCGAACCCATGCCAGCATGGAAAACGGACGTTAATTGATGATGATGATACATACATCTACATACATACATATATGTACACATGCATATATGTACACACACACACGACAGGCTTTTTCCAGTTTCCGTCTACCAAATCCACTCACAAGGCTTTGGTTGGCTTGAGGCTGTAGTTCACACTCACCCAAAGTGCCATGCAGTGGGACTGAACCCGGAACCTAGTGGTTGAGAAGCAAGTTTCTTACCACACAACCACTCCTGCATCTATACATTAATATTTAAAAAATAAAAATGGTAAATAGATACTCACATATCTTTCTTCAAAGGATTTTGCTAAAGCCACCAATCTTTCATTTTCATTCTGATCTTCAAGGTCAAAATCATTTGGGTCAGTATTTTTACAATCTCCCTGGAAAATGTACATTAAATGGAAATGTAAGTTTTTTATTTTTTTAATTTATTAAAAACATAAACAAATATTAAAAAAAACGAACAATAAATCATGAAAGCTTCATATATCTAATCTCATCTTAAAAAAGGATTACACAAAATAATTGTGTTCACAGAATTCCAAAAAAGGAAGGAAATAATGAAAAAAAAAAAATCTCCAGAAAACTACAATAAGCAGTGCATTCAATGATAATTTTCATTATACTATAATCCTTTCTACTATAGGCACAAGGCCTGAAATTTGGGGGGAGGGGACTAGTTGATTATATTGACCCCAGTGTTTCACTGGTACTTAATTTATCAACCCCCAATAGGATGAAAGGTAAAGTCAATCTTGCCAGAATTTAAACTCAGAACGTAGCAACAGACAAAATACCACCAAGCACTTTGCCCGGCATGCTAACGATTCTGCCAGCTCCCCCCTCCGCCTTTCTGTCATATTTAATAATGATAGTTGTATTCACAGTGATTAATATAAACTGATACAGGAATTTACAGATTTTAAGAATAATGTTGGCAAAAAAGAGAACGAAGATGAATTGATAATGAGGAACATTGAGTAGAGGTAATGATAAAAATATTAATGAATATACAAAATGAGAACATTTCTAGTAGCATGGGAGGATAATAGGTTGAATATCCTCTATGAATATGTTGAAAAGTTTTTCAATATCATTGTGGAGTGATGGGATTTCAGAGCTTTTCCATTGAAAAGGTTGGATCCATTTCAAAACGGGGGCACCAGTATTTTCTTAACGAAACACTAACGAAACACTTTGAAACTTGGGACACTGGTAGAATGTGTCATATAAAACATCTTTTACTCTTAGTCTTCTTAACAAAAAAACGTACATCGCAAGTTATTCCATGTTAAAGTTGTCGTATTTCTGTAATTTCAACCAATCACGGACGTCTATTCAGCTGAATAGAGTTACTGCTGGGCGGTCATAAAAATGTTATTCCCTGTGACATATTTCATCCGGTTCAATCGTAATTTATACGCATATATTGTTTATATAATAAATTACGCTGTGCGTATCTATGTGTGTAACAATTTTAGAGTTCGGATTCTAGAGTTAGGGTTAGGGTTACGGTTAACAGTCTAGTTAGGGTTAGGGGATTAATACGATATACACCGTTACAGTGCTAACTGTTTTCAACTGAATAGACGTCAGTGATTAGTAGAAATTATCGAAATAAGACAATTTTTTACATGAAATAAATCCGAATACAAAAATTTTTTTCTGTTCTATAACACAAAATAGATAAGTATACGAAGTTTGAAAGTCTTTCGGTACCAAAAACACTACTTAAAACATAAATGAAAACTGGTGCCCCCGTTTTGAAATAGATCCAAAAGGTTTGCTGTACTCCACATATGCTTAATCTCTAGATAGCATATTCCAATTAAAACAAAAATGTATCAAACTCTCCCTTTAACAATCAAATGCATGAAAGTAAAGAAATTTGCATCCTACTAGCTTCCTTAGAAGGCATATGAAAATAAAATCTGAATCTGGAGGGGTTTGTAGTCACAGATTTAGAATTATTAGTGGTAATAATTATACACAGATTCACTACACCCTTTGCACAATGCCTGCAATTAGAAACTAGTTCAAAGTCACGATTCAGTAATGTAAGATTAGAATAAAGGATTTCATATGATATGTACAAGTGTAGTTTTGTCAGAGATACAATTTTGCAGTTCAGATTACTAGGTGTTTTTAGACATTGAAGAAGACCCAACATCAATAAAGACATATCAACTTTTACAGTTTTTATTCTCTATATTTTTTGAAAATTTGACTTAAGCTTGTGCAAGAAAAGGTATTTTGGTATTTGCGGGGGAAAATAGGCTTCTTTGTGAATTTAAAGAAATTAGTTACAAAGAAATAGTTCAAGGAATAGGACAAGAGTTATGGGGAAACAACTCAGACTTTTAGAGTTAGGGGAAATTACAAGGTTAAATGAGTAGATAAAAATGTAAAAATTTAGACCAAATGCAAACTAAAATATAAAGAGATAAAATACATTGTTCCCTCCCCTCAATTATAGATACATACACACACACACATATTTTTGTCTGTATTTATGTACAAATGTGTCAACAGCATTCTTGTTGAAGAATAATGTACTCCACAAAAAGTATTGGATAATTCTTCAGTTTAATGTAAAATTGTTAGCTGCAGTTTTCAGGGAGTGTACACTTGCTAGAACCTAATTTCTCAAGAAGAAAAATCCGCACTAGGATTTAAAACTTCCAAAAATTGTTTGACATTACTTGTGGGAGAATTTGGTCCCAGTAATATGAAATTAAAACTCCTACTCATACATGCGGCGAGAAAATCCATGGCTTTTGAAGGCTTACTCAAAGTTTAATCTACTTCTGATTTAGCATTCAAACAAGAGACATGGATGACAAAGAGTCTTCACAAAGAGTGGTTTATGAACATTTTTTTTAGTTTTTAATTATATGTGTGTGTGTGTGTGTGTGTGTGTGTGTGTGTAGATGTATAGGCAAGGGAGAATTATGCATCCAGATACACACACACACGGTTCATCCTCATCAGCTTTAGTAAAGAACATCAGCCTATAACATACACACAGTGGGATCATACCACTAATGGGGTTCAAACATCTTGACCACATAGCCCTACCTGCACGTGTAATATTGTGCCAATGTACATATTAATTTCAAATTTTGGCACAGCCAGCAAGTTTGGGGGTAAGTCAATGACATCAACCCATGTTCAACTAGTACTGTATCGACTCCCAAAAGAGTGAAAGGCAAAGAATTACCTCAGTGGAATTTGAATATAAAGACGGACAAAATGCCGACGAGCATTTTGCCCAGCACACTAACGATTCTGCCAAACGACGTATAGACACACATACATATGCACAACATCATTTACTGTTTGTCGTCCATGCGGAATTAAATGTCATGGGATGATATATCACAAACTGCATGACCTTGGTATTAGGGGAATGGCTAAACCAGACAGCCTCACTCAACAGCTACACTGATGATACAAAAACATCACAAGCAGACCAGAACCTAAATGATATTTTAAAACTATAAAAAAGATTCAAATACAATATACTAGTGGGTTGAAGAAAACAAGCAGTTCAATTCTGCCAAGTTTCAAGCACTCCAATATCAAACCACAAACAGAATACAAAAGACAGAGGGTACTGCAATCTCAGTGTCAAAGTTGGTGTGTGACCTGGGAATCCACATGAGTAATGATGCATCATTCCATGTGCATATTACTACGATGGCAATAATGTGCTGGCAACTGACTGGTAGGATCCCGAGATCCTTCAGAACAGAAAAATGAAACCATGTTGCCCTTATGGAGAACATTCATGTTCTGACACTTATGTTACTGCTCCTAATTATGGTTGCCAAAAAGTATCCACTTAACAAAACTAGAGGCAAGCCAATGCCACTACACCAAGATTGCCTCAATGCAACAGATGAGCTACTGGGAGAGGCTAAAAGAGCCAAGACTACTTTCCAGAGAGAAGACATGAAGGACATGCAACGGTGTGTGTGTGTGTGTGCACGCAGGGAAGATCCTACAAAGTTTAGCCCCCAACTTTGGTAAAGAAGGCTATACCAAACTTTGGATTGAACTACACTGCACAGTACCAAAGATCTCACCCTCTCTATCTGCCTACTAAAGAGAGTAAGGACACAATACAGTAGTTACAGCCTACGGTTTAGAGGCCCACAACTTTTCAATACTTTGCCAAAGAGCACCAGAGATCCAGAAGCAGATATTAAAGAATACTTAGACAAATTTTTAATCTTTTAGACCTGATGAGCCCACAGCAAGAAATGCAAAGAGCAACTCTGTCCAAACTTGCTACTTCAACTGATTTCAGAGAGAAGGCAGGGAAATGAGTCTAAAACAAATACTAACACTAATGGTAATTCCCCAGTGTGGTTACAGCCTCAGGTTAAAACCAATGAAAGAATGTGTTTATGAAAAATATAATATATGTAGGCATAAGAGTGGCTGTGTGGTAAGTAGCTTGCGAGTAGGTCTACATGGCCTCCGCAGGTTATAAATGACAACATAATGACAAAAGTCACGGAAAAATATAACCACCAAGATTTCTTTTACCTCACCGCAAATTCAAGCCTAACAATAGACACTTGTTTGGCAGGGGCAGCATATCTGCTTGTGGAGGGGTGGAATGAGGAAAATTATGATATTTTTAATTGTTAATATATTGAAATTGTGTAAAAATTGTAATTTTAAAAGGGGGGGAAAAAAAGAACAATGTTTTCGAGGGGTTATCAGTCGGCGGGCGCTGGTGCCTCTCTCATTATTTGTTTCATCCTTATCACCCTCATATCATTAATGTCCAGCTACTTTATGTTTGTCTGTCTGTCTGTCCCCTCTATATAACGCTGTTAATGGCGAAATTTATTGAAATAAAGTAGCTTGCTTACCAACCACATGGTTCCAGGTTCAGTCCCACTGCATGGCACCTTGGGCAAGTGTCTTCTACTATAGCCTCGGGCCGACCAAAAGCCTTGTGAGTGGATTTGGTAGACAGAAATTGAAAGAAGCCCGTCGTATATATGTATATATATATATATGTATGTATGTATATGTGTTTACGTCCCTGTGTTTGTCCTCCCACCATCGCTTGACAACTGATGCTGGTGTGTTTACGTCCCTGTGAATTAGCAGTTCAGCAAAAGCGACTGATAGAATAAGTACTAGGCTTACAAAGATTAAGTCCCGGGGTCGATTTACTCAACTAAAGGCAGTGCTCCAACATGACCACAGTCAAATGACTGAAACAAGTAAAATAGTATATAAATAGAGTACACACACAGATGTCTTGATAATCTTTGGAAACTAAGGAATAATTTTGGATTATAATATCAGGTTGTCCCATAAGTTCTGTCTGATTTTACCTTTTTAAAAATTGAATGAAATTTAATAATATTTTAGAATGTCTAATGGAATTAAAAATTATTTTTATGCATTTGTGTACATTTAAATTAATTAAATATTATTTTACAGAATAATAGAATTAAAATTTCTTTCTAACATGGAAGTATCCGAAGAGCATTTGAGGCACATAATGCTTTATGAGTACAAAAAAGGAAACTCAGCAGCCGAAGAGACTCGAAACATACACTAAGTTTATGAGAAAGAATACTTGAATGAAAGAACTTGCAAAAGATGGTTTGCAAAATTCAGAAGTGGAGATTTCAGCCTTAAAGATGAAGATCGAACAGGATGTCCAGTTGAGTTTGATGATAA